>NC_065445.1:83685158-83995427 GCF_917563875.1 Diabrotica virgifera virgifera | reverse complement strand
TCCTTAATTTTATTGCTTTTTTTTTAAATTTACTGTTTATTGACGAAATTATTGAAACTGTCAGCCATTTCGGTTAAACGATGTTTCGGTTAAAAAGGTTTCGGTTAACGGAGGTTTTACTGTATTAGCAAACTCTATATTTTAAATTTTTTTCAGATTTTTCCGTATTGTTCGTCACCTTCAAAAATCCAATAAACTGTTTTTTTATGGGGTTTTTGGGGGTTTCAACGTGTTTCTCCCATTTTTAAATATTCTAAAGGACTCAGTTACTTAAGTTTATATATAACCTATAAAGAAATATTGATTTTGGTCTATTTTTAAGTCTATACACTAGGGAAAATCCCCAAAAACCTCGTAAAACACAGTTTTCTTGGATTTTTGGATTTTTGAAGAAGGCGAACCTCACGAAAAAATTGGAAAAAAATTAAAAATATAGTGTTTGATAAAATACACAAAATAGAAAAAAATTAGACCTCCAGCCATCTCCAAAAAAAGTTATATGCTTTTTTCCAAAAAAAAGTTAAAAAAATTTTTGGGATTATGTACGCTTAACCTACGGATCTATAAAAAATAGACAAGTTTTGTAAAAGACTTAACTATGCCTGTGAATGTTTTTAAATTTTAAAATTTATTGCATCCCACCTAAAAAAAATAAAACGAAAAATGAGGTTTTTGACGGTGGGGGAAGGGGGAAGGGGTGGTGGGTTAAAATTACGATTAGTCTTATTTTTTGATTACATAGAATTTAAAAAAATGAAAATAAATGAATGCTGGGAGTGAAGGAGGGTAGCTTTTAATTAATAAAATTTATCTCGTCCATAAGTGGAAAGTTTGATGCGCCACTGTCGACGGATGTGCCACTAAAAAGTGACGGCACAGTGTTTATAAGTTTTCTTTTAGGTTCTACTATTTAAGTTATAATCTCTTATTGTGCCTAAAATGATTAGCAAATTTCACATATACCAGCTCCTAGTCTACTATGGACCTAACGTTGGCTATACATACTTGGTCAGAAATATCATCTGGTCCAACTACTCTATCTTTCTTAGTTTTCATCTATTTTCTCGTTTGTTATTTTACTCATAACTTCTGTTACTGTATGTACTAGTACTTCTTTTTAACAATATTATATGTTATCCAGAAGAATGTATATACAGTGGAACCTCGATTATTCGTCTCTCTATTAACCGTCACCTCTGTTAACCATCAGGGTCCATACATAAGTTATATTGACTATATAAGTAAAAATTTAGTCATTAATTCATTTTGTTGGAGCATTGCGATAAGCCAAACGAAATTCGTTGAAATGTACACTGCAGTTATGCCACCACCGCATTTTTTATGTAAATAATTTTTGTTCTTATTCATGGCTCTAGATTAAATTTCAATTTAAATAGGTAATACCTAATGATAAATGATACGCTTTTAGAGTTATATTTTTAGAATCGCAAGCCGAAAATAAAAACGCACCGCACAATAATTATTAGATTTGATGATTTTACTACGATCAAGAAATTCAGCCTTTGCAAAATGTGAAGTAACAATAAAACAAAAACAGATTTCGGAATATTTTAAATCAAATTGATTCACTGTACTAACATAAATCCCTCTTATATTGTCAAATAAAACATGCAAATACAATTTGAGAGTTATATGTACTATGAATTTTTATTTTTTTTTTTTTTTGTTCTGTTAACCGTCTTTTCGATTATCCGTCATACCCTTGGTCCGGTGCCCTGACGGATAATCGAGGTTCCACTGTAAAAAGAAAGTTTCATAATATTTTGATCCGAAATACATTCCACATATTTTTCTGATGAATTTCACTGTTTGTTTTTTTTTTGTGGACAGATTGCTCTATTACAATCATCAATCTTCTAATCGTTTTGGTAGATTTGGTTATTCACGTGAAACGTCGATATTATCTTCACATACTACCTTAAAATTAATTAATTGGCATGTGTCGCATGGTAGTGTCGACTAAATTTAGCCTTCTCTTGATCACAGCTTTATTCAATATCAATATAATATTATTATATTGCCTGTTTACACAGACTTCTATTTAATTATCATATACTAATGTATATAATAACTAAATAATATATAGAGGTCAATCCGATTAAGTACGTCATGGTCTTGCTTTCTGCTTGCTCTTGAAAGAGAAAATGCATCAGAATAATAACAGTGGTCGTTATTGTCTTTAATAATAATAAGTAATAAATAGTCTAATAAATTAATTGATAGTTAGATTTTCTTTTATGGTTTATAGAATCTCTAGAAAAAATATGCAAAATTGTTACCTAATGCATATAAATGTGTTGAAAGGGATTTTTAATCGAAAATTTATTGTTATTCTGTTATGAACATTAAAATCAAATAGCATTATTTAAAATTGTCAATTCTCTCGATGTTTAGGAAGTTAAATAAGAATTCTTTAATTTTCTTTTTCGAAACTAAAATTCATATTACTATTTTTCCCAATATATTGGGAACCAATTATATCATACCAAACACAGGTTTTCTCAAACACCCGCTAAAACAGTTTTTCAACACAAAGACTGCAGACCGCTGGTCTGCCACCATTTGGAAGTGATTCGATTAGAACCTGAGATGCATTTCATACATAGTCCAGAAAGCCACTGCGCATCCGCTAGGAAAAATATTCCGATTCGGATTTTTTGCACAATCTTACTCAAAAAGGACCCCTTTTAACAAATTTGCATGTTGCAAGGACCAAAAGTGGGTCAAAAATTTTTTAAACGTTTTTTTTTTGTTTTTTTCCTAAAATTATTTTTTTTGCAGGGAACAAAGTTTTTTTAGGTTTTTTGGATCATTCCAAGCAGAAAAGGTCTTTAGTGACTTTTCTCTAAAGTTGATAGTTTTTGACATATAAGCGATGAAAAATTGAAAAATTGCGAAATCGGCCATGTTTAACCTTCAAAAACTATGTGAAAAACTGAAAATTTGAATGTTGCCAAGGTAGGTTGATATTCTATAAACATCGGTTGATGAAATCCCGAAGAGTTTTTTGCAATACAATACTCAAAACTCCTTTGTTTTTTAATTGCTTATCAAGCGTGCGCGACACTATTTTCCACAGACTGTATGGTGCAAATGAAAGGAATAAATTCGTTATTTCGTAAACCGGCGACATTAAGGAAAAATCCCGAAACAGGTCGATTTTATTTTTAAGTTATTATATTGTAGCATATATGGTATACTAGTGACGTCATCCATCTGGGCGTGATGACGTAATCGATGATGTTTTTAAATAAGAATAGGGGTCGTGTGCTAGCTCATTTGAAAGGTTCTTCAATTCTCTATTCAGTAATATGAACATTTGTATAATTATTTATACAGGGTGTCCTTCTACTTCTTTTTATGTCAAATAATTTAATTTAATAAAAAAAATTTGGACACCCTGTATAAATAATTATATAAATGTTTACATTACTGAATAGAGAATTGGAGAACTTTTCAAAAGAGCTACCACACGACCCCTATTCTCATTTAAAAAAATCATCGATTAGGTCATCACGCTCAGACGGATGACGTCACTAGTATACCATATATACCACAATATCATAACTTAAAAATAAAAATCCATTTGTTTTGGGTTTTTTCCTTAAAGTCGCCGGTTTACGAAATAACGAATTTATTTCTTTCATTTGCACCATACTGTATACACATGCAACGGTGGAAAATAGTGTCGCGCACAAGTGATTAGAAATTAAAAAAACAAAGGAGTTTTGAATATTGTATTGCAAAAAACTTTTCGGGATTTCATCAATCGATGTTGAAAGAATATCAACCTACCTTGGCAACATTCAAATTTTCAGTTTTTCACATAGTTTTTGGAGGTTAAACATGGCCGATTTCGCAATTTTTCAATTTTTAATCGCTTATGTCAAAAACTATCAACTTTAGAGAAAAGTCACTAAAGACCTTTTCTGTTTGGAATGATCCACAAAACCTAAAAAAACTTTGTTCCATGCAAAAAAAAATAATTTTAGGAAAAAACCAAAAAAAAACGTTTAAAAAATTTTTGACCCACTTTTGGTCCTGCAACATGCAAATTTGTTAAAAGGGATCCTTTTTGAGTAAGATTGTGCAAAAAATCCGTATCGGAATATTTTTCCTAGCGAATGCGCAGTGGCTTTCTGGACTAAGATGGCTTTTACCTGTTGCAAGTGAAACTTAAAAACCAATATCAATAAAAAAAGAAACAATTGATCTGATCCTCAAGAATACAAGAAATTCTCTGAGAATATCTATCTCCAGAAAATAATATAGAAAAGGTATGTAAGGAAGGTAAAAATAGACATGAGAAAGTGGAAAAACTTAAACAGTATGCAAATAATAGGCGCCGCCAACTGCATAAGAATGTTGAGCATTTGTGTAGAGAATTCGAACCACAAACCCAAATTATGATGAATGATGAAAAAACAATAACCGATGTCACCACGATTGCTGTATGTATGTATGTATCTATACAATACTGCAAAGAACTGTTACATGGTATATGATACATGATTTGGGAAATGATGAGAGGCCAAAGATATACTGTAGGTTAATTTTTATGTACCATTGTATAATGAGGGCTTACCTACATAGTTCAGAGAAATAAGATTTTTCTCGTGACACATCCCCTCCAGGCCGAAGCTAAATTTTTTGAGTAGTATGGACATCTATATTAATAACCTTCATGTTTCCTGCAGCCGATTTTCCGTTTCCAAAAAACGGTAAATTTTTGCTTTTTTCGTCTATTACTGAAAAGTAAAGCATTCTAAACAAATTTGAGAATAAGAAACTCATAAATCATATAAAAAGCTTCAATCTGTCGTTCGCTGAATATGTCTATCCTTATTTGTTGCTTAGAAAATTGCAAAATAAGTCATAAATTTTGAGATTTTATAAATGTTCATAACTTATGTACAAAATTAAGTTAGAACCTTCTTATTACACCGAATGCTGAGACTTGTGGTGCTTAAATTATATTTTACATTTCAAAGCAATTGGTCAAATAGTTTAAAAGTTATTTAATTTGTTAAGTCAGAAAATTATGAGGTTACAGTAACACTTCGGACAGTCTATGAAAGAAGATCATTTATACTATGTACTAACTTAATTAAACAAAAATGACAAAAAGTAATTTTAAACAATGTAAAATTATTTTTCAAAAACATGTCGATTTTTTGCTTACTTATAAACAATTAGAACAACTTTTTAACCGTTACCCGTAGAAAAATTATTTTTTCATATTTAGAAAGACTGAATTTTTATACATATTTAGAAAGAAAAACAATTGTCCTAGGACAATTAGGGACGAAGTTACCCCTCCCCCCTTTTTTAATTCAGATTTTCTTGAAAATAATTTTGCAATCTTTAGAATTATTTTTTGTCATTTTTTTTAAATTAAATTATTAGTGTAAATCTTCTTAGTTCATAAACTATCCAAAGTATTACTGTAACTTCATCATTTTCTGACTAGTGTTGCAAAAAAAATAATTTGGGATAAACAAATTAATTAACTTTTAAACTATTTGACGAATTGCTTTCAAATTTAGGGTATGATTTAAGCACCAGAAGTCTCAGCATCCCGTGTAATAAGAAAGTTCAAGTTAATTTTTACATAAGTTATGAATATTTATAAAAACTCAAAATTTATTATTTATTTTGTAATTTTCTAAGCAACCAATAAGACCATAACCATATTGAAGATTTTTTTACGATTTATGAGTTTCTTACTCTCAAATTTGTTTAAAATGCTTTACTTTTTGGTAATAGACGAAAAAACGAA
This sequence comes from Diabrotica virgifera virgifera, assembly GCF_917563875.1. Taxonomy (NCBI): domain Eukaryota; kingdom Metazoa; phylum Arthropoda; class Insecta; order Coleoptera; family Chrysomelidae; genus Diabrotica; species Diabrotica virgifera. The sequence continues at coordinate 83,989,627 of NC_065445.1, read as the reverse complement.
AATTTACCGTTTTTTGATCTTCATTTGTTTATAACTATGTATATCATCAAAATCGGCTGCAGGAAATATATAGGTTATTATTATAGATGTCCATACTACTCAAAAAATTTGGTTTCGGCCTGGAGGGGGTTCTGTTACCAATAGGATATTTTTTCCTTATTTCTCTGAACTAACAGGCTGTAGCATATACAGAACGCTAGCTCTAATGTCGCATACCAGTAAGGCCATACGTCATATTATATGCGTCCGCTTATAACCTTTTTTACTCCACAGATATCTGCTGAACAAACAGGGTTTATGTCTAGGAAAGGAACGGCCGAGCAAATTTTAAATGCGCCACAAATAATAGAAAAAGCATGTGAATTTATGGTAAAGTCTATTTTCGTGAAGAAGAGATGACGATGGTTGGACTGGGGGTCGTTGGGCTCCCACTACACTAGCCCAACGGGGTTTAGGTTGACTTTTCACCAAAAAAACAGACGTTTTGTAATTTTTAATTTATTACAAAAGTCAACGCACGTACAATTGGCCCAGGTCGCGGGTGGTGACTTACATTACGAAAAGTCGGCAACTGTACTTGAACTGATATATGAACTTACATTTCTGTATTTACATTTCTTAGATTTTATGCGACTTGCAAGGTCGGGAGTAGCAAATATTTGATTATTTACAATAACAGTTTGCACTCTCTTGTTTATTAATTATTCTACTAATATCACTGACCTAAGTTCAAATCGAACGCATGTAAAATAATTTCATGTGAATTTATAAGATAATGCCCGATTTCACCAACGATACCTAAACAGTTGCCTTATTAAGTAATTCTTATCGATAGGAACTTCCTAAGTCAGTACTTTAGAACAATAGCGTTTCACATTTAAAAGAACTGCTCATCTAGGAAATTCTTTCCCAGGTATTAATTCGGGTACGTTTGAACTATTTTTGATAAATAAAGAGAAGAATAAGATGACATTACCGTACTTTTTCGATTATTTGTCATTATTGTTTGTTTGCCAAGTTGGTTTCAGTTTTGTACTGTTATAGTTATTTTATCTAGTAGTTAGTTATTTGTGAATTAGGTTCGTTAAGTTTTGTATGTTATTTGTATATGTACAGTGAAATTGAGGAAAAGAAAAGAGTTGTAAATTTCACAATGTCGAAAAATGAAAGTTAGTTGAATTGCCATTAATGAAATAATTGTAAAATATATATGTTGAAATATGCTTGTTTTATTATTAATTTTTAATGGCACACTTTTAGTGATATCATGAATGGGTTTTTGAAACACAACACTAGTTTGTTAGGTAGTAGGTAGACTACATAATTTTGTCAATAGACCTGTAAAAAACTCCCAAAGGATTTTCTATATTTTCCAACACATATTATATTATAATATAAAAGAAAATACAAAAATTAAAACTAATATTACAGAATAACAGAAAAATTAAGGTAAGAAGCAAATTATTGACAAACGTCACAAGTACATTAGTCAAAATTGTAAAAATATAACCTGACTGTCAACGATAAGTAATACCTAAAGTTTAGGGAGATCGAAAACCGTATCCTACCGTAAGGTAATGCTTAACGACGTTCTACACCTTCGTTGCGGGGTATGCCTCTCAGAAGAAAGGGGGGAAACTTATATGCAAGCGAAAGTTGGTAACAATGCATTTATAGCAGAATACTCAAATCATATGTTTCAGTATTGAATACTTTATAAAAATAAATTATAATAAATTAGGGAATAAATTACGGAATTTATTATAATAAATAAATTAAAAATAAATGGTACGGTAAACAATCCTCATTTTTTAATATGTTATTCCTTACAAAAAAACCTTTAATTTAAGCATAAATAATTAAAAATCGTAAATTTGGGTCAAAAGTTATTAACTTTTTAAGAATTCCCATAAGAGCCCATGTTAAAACTTAACTTTGACCCTTAATAGTAATTAAACGGCACGGTAAAACAATTTTTAAATAATCAAGTCTAAGTTTTTTGAAGTAAACTATAACATACTAAAATTTCATGCAAATCTTTAATTCTTTGCCGAAGGTGTAGAACGTCGTTAAGCGGTTTAGGCAATTCTTATCGTATGGTGAAATCCGTTTTAGAGTTAGGAAGTACCTAAACCTAAACCCACTTAGGTAATTCTTAAATATTTAGGTATCGTTGATGAAATCGGGCATCATCAGAGTACGTATTTTCTTACATCACATTGGAATAGATGGAGGTTCCACAACACTTAATTCTTCTACTTAAAATCCTATATTAAAAAATTTTTGGAAAAAACCATTTAGAGACCAAAATCTGATATAAGAAAAGGCTGTATTGTATATTGTACAAACTATAATATTTAATAAAGATACATGGAGAGTTTATTTTAAGACAAGTCTTACAAGGATTAAGAAGCTGAATAACGATAGGTGGCAAAAGAATCACGAAACTAAATATGCCGACGATACAATACTCATAATAGGAACTGTTTCACGTAATTAGCAAGCTATAGTTAGCAGAAAATATAGTCTTATATTGAACAAAAGAAAGACGCAAATCATAATAATAGACCGAAATCCATCCAATATTAAAAATATTGGTCAATGGGTTGAACTATCTCGGATTTCTCATTACAAACAAAGAAGTTTGTGACGAAAGAATGAATATCATGGACTGACAATATGACGTCAGGCAACTATAAACTATAACTCATACTTTAAATTAATGGCCAATAATAGTAGGGGAGAAAAGTAGGTTATATTTGCAGTTACTCGAGCACTATGGGGACCTATTGTGTTGTGATGTACCGGGTGTCCCAATAAGAATGGCTCTCGGTCATATCTCAGGAACCGTTTATAGTAGAGCTTTGAAATAAAAAATTTTATAACAAAAGTTGCCTCAGGAAAAGCCTGGAAATTATTTTCATAATCGTGGGTCCACCGCTAGAGGGCGTAATTGAATATCAAAAATAAAAAAATCTAAATTTTGCAAAATTTTCCTAATGAAGGGGCACTGAAAATCCGATTATTGTATTCTTCATCAAATTCTGCGCATATTTTATTTAACCAGTTTAACTCTACCTTTGCAAATAAGAGGTGGGGGTGAGTGGGAACCTTGTTATGAAAAAATGGCTGTAAGTCCGGTTCTGCTAAATCAAATTTTGAAAACTGGGTCTTGTTGAAGACAGATCTTTTTCTTCAATGTAAGCGTGATAATTTTGAATCATCGTTATAAGTAATAAGCCATCTGGGAGGCGTTAATTAATTTTTTTCAGAAATCTAGTTTTCTTTGGAAAATATTAAATACAAGTATGCATTTTTAATCATACTTTATAAAATTAGATTAAATTAGCAATAGAATAGCGAAAACCTCATGTCGATACCTTTTTTCTATCTCAAGATATCTCGAGAAACGTGTAAATTTTATACATAACTGTTACTATCACCGGTACACTAAGTTAATGAAAAGTAGTGTGCTGTGGAAAAAAACAAAATAACATTTTCCAGATGTCAACGTATAAAAATATAATTAATTAAAACAGCAATATAAAGAGAAACAATACTATTAAAATTAAATATAACACAGAACAAAAAGAACTACTTAGTGACGACCTAAATATTCAAATTGTTGCCCATCATACACTACTCTAGAATACATTATCCAGAGAATACTAAACGCCATTCAAAGCATATCGAGAGCAGAAATTGAGACTGCTGTTCAATCTACTCTTGAAAGAGTAAATGTTTGCAACGAAAATGATGGGCAAAATTTTGAACGTTTATGTCATCACTAAATAGTTGTTTTTATTTCTTTGTAATAGGGCTTTTCAACGCTTCTCATTTGTTTCGAGCCTCTGTCATATGCCGTATAATCCGTGTATAATATTAATATACGAGATATGAACGAGGCTCGAAACAAATGAGAAGCGTTGAAAAGACCTAATGTACATTGACAGCTGGAAAATGTTTCTTTGTTATTTCCATAGCACACTACTTTTAATGAATTTCGTTTACCGGTGACAGTAACAGTTATGTTTTTAAATTTACACGTTTTGTAAGATATCTCGAGATAGAAAAAAGGTATTAACATGCGGTTTTCGCTATTCTGTTGCTAATTTTGTCTAATTTTGTAATATGGTATTAGAAATGCATGTTGGTATTTAATATTTTCCAAGGAACACTAGATTTCTGAAAAAAATTAAATAACGCCTTCTAGCTGGCATATTACTCAGTAAGTTGGTTCGAAATCATAACTTTTACATTGACGAAAAAGATCTGTCTTCAACAAGACCAAGTTTGCAAAATTTGATTAAGCAGAACCGGACTCACAGCCAGTTTTTCATAACAAGGTTCCCACTCACCCCCACCTCTTATTTCCAAAGGTAGATCTAAACTTGTCAAATCAAATATGCGTAGCATTTTATGAAGAATACGACGATCGGATTTCCAGTGCCCCTTCATTAGGAAAATTTTGTAAAATTTAGATTTTTTAATTTTTGATATTCAATTACGCCCTCTAGCGGTGGTCCCACAATTATGAAAATAATTTCCAGGCTTTTCCTGAGGCAACTTTTGTTATAAAATTTTTTATTTCAAAGCTCTACTATAAACGGTTCCTGAGATATGGCCGAGAGCCATTCTTATTGGGACACCCGGTACATCAAATGAACTTTTCAGAGCAGCCGTCTCTAAAATACGAATAGCTATGATGATTGCCGACCTCCGCCGCGGAGATGGCACTTAAAGAAGAAGATTGTATTGTGAAGAGTAGGTCCTAAAATCAAAAAAAAATTAAGTCAAGTTTTCCATATTGGGTGATTTTCCATTTTTTAATTTAATTTTCCATTTTCAACAATGGTTTTTTCCATAGCGCCATCTATCCATAATTGGAAAAATGTTTCAAATAAAAGTTACTTTAGTACGGGATCCAAATAGGACGTCAACATGTACCCATCAGCTTGCCGGAAGAAACATTTTTTGAAGATATTCTTCTTTAGCGGCGAATCGATTGAGGGTAAAATTTGATTGATCCGCGCGCATGCGCACACCGACAGTATGGTATTAGTTGTTATACGGGCTCTGATTGGGTGTTGAAATTTTGAAATGATCTGTCAATAAGTGTTCAATATGGAGGTTATCGGTAAACAAAAATATTGTATAATATTAGTTTTTATTGATGTGTGGACAGAAATAAAATCAAATTTATAATTATAGTGACTTTTTAAATAGTTTTGAAAAGCCGCAGGTACGTAATTCTAAATGTTTCAGTTGGAAATACCTAATAGTTTCAATACCTATCTATTTGGAAAATGTAAACAAAATAATGTAGTTACCTATTAGTAGGCAATGCTTTAATTTACATAATCTGATTACGAACAAACTTTCTACAAATCTTCATCTCATATATCGTTTTCTTACTCTATATTTTGTTGTATTTTATTTCGACAAAAATCAAACTAATAATTTTATTAAATTCATATAAATTTATGGTGTAAACGTTTAGTTTGTGTATATTCCCACATGACGTATACGAGAGTTTGGTGCAGTTTGAAATGGCGTCAACTTTCGTACGGCGCGGTAGACGTGAAGTGGGTTCAAGCCCCAAGCAAGTTATTATTTTTTATTTTTTTTATAGATTTTATGATTGTAAGTATATTATTATATAATTTTTGAAGATAGTCTTCTTTTTTGAAAGTGGTAGATAAGAAAGTTAGTTTGATTTTTAAATAAAATAAGTATAAATAACCTTTTAAGTATATTTACTTCGTTTAAATTACCTATTATATATTAGAAGAATATCTTCTTACGTGCGTACAAAGTACACACACATTCTTTTTTATTAAATTTCATACATAGACAAATATTTCTAGCATGGGTTGCCTATAAAAATCGTGTCATAGCTATCCTTAAAGGGGGGGGGGGGGAGCGAATGGGTTGAAATCAATATTCCAAACACATTTTGTTTAACGTATGGCAGAATTATTTTATTTTTAAATTAAATAGGCATATTCAGTACAATTCATAGATTACTCAAAAAAAAATAGGAAAAATACTGAAAAATAAGCCAACGGTGCCAAATTTTTAAAGGACATCTCAAAATATTATGAATTTTGCGGTGGACATCAGAACTCATCATTGAATCATGGTTAACAAAAAATTTAAAAAGATTTTATTAGCTTATGAGTTTCTCAAGGTAACGCTGTCAAGTTTTTTTAGGTTTATCTAATTTTTATTTTTGATATCACTCAGAAGTCTAAACAAAGGATTTTTGTTGCAAAAAGTGAAAATCAACATATTTATTATTGTTAAACAAAAAATAAGCATATAACAAAAATATCTCGACAGCGTTACCTCAAGGAATGTCTTAAGAAAATATACAGGGTGGGGCAAATAAAGGGCCTATTAGAAATATCTCGAGAACTAAAGGCAACATAATCATGCAAATTTGAATTAAGGGGTTTTGAAGAGTCATATATTTAATGAAAATATTTTCATCTATTTGCTACTTCCGGTTATACCGGAAGTTGCTTACAACTTCGTTTTTTTAAATAGGACACCCTGTATATTTTTACATTTTTGGATTCTCTTCGATGTCTTCTTTTTTAAAATATCAGGTATTGTAATATTATACAGGGTATTTTAAAAGATAATTACGTTTTTGTATTAATTTCGTAGCAATATTCACACCCTGTAGAAATGTAGTAGTTTGACATATAAAACTCTACTTACGTTCAAATGATTTTTAATATAGTCTACTATTGTTAAGAATCATTAGTATAGCTGAATTTTTATTTTTAGTATACAGGGTTGGTCGAAACTCGGAATGAGTATTTTCTGAGTTTTCTTAAATGGAACACCATGTATTTTAGTATTGTAATGAAATGATAATTTATGGTACTTTTTTATTTCTTAAGCATTCCCTATACCTAACTGCTTTAATTTGTGCTTAATTGTTAACCGCACCAACAATCTTAACTACGTAGGTATTTTGATAGCTAAACCAATATTGTTAATTTTAAGGATTAGTCTGGATTAATATGTATTTATTTCTGAAAAATTATTTGTGATTGAATTTTTTCATGGCCACAACCTAATAGAATTTTACGTATTTTTTGTTGCAATTAATGTTTAGCTTGAATCACCAATAGCTCACAAATTAAAGCAATTAGGTATAGGGAATACTTATAAAATAAAAAAGTACCATAACATATCATTTCATTACAGTACTAAAATACAGGTTGTTCCATTTAAGAAAACTCAGAAAATATTCATTCCGAGTTTCGACCAACCCTGTATACTAAAATTTCAAAATTAGCTATACTAATGATTCTTAACAATAGTAGACTATATTAAAAATCAGTTGAACGTAAGCAGAGTTTTTAATGTCAGACTGTTACAATTCTACAGGGTGTGAATATTGCTACGAAATTAATAAAAAAACGTAAATATCGTTTAAAATACCCTGTATAATATTACAAAACCTCATATTTTAAGAAAGAAGATATTGAGGAGAATCCAAAAATGTAAAAATATACAGGGGGTCCTATTTAAAAAAACGAAGTTATAAGCAACTTCCGGTATAACCGGAATATTTTCATTAAATAGATCATCCTTCAAAACCCCTACATTCCAATTTTCATGATTCTGTTGCCTTTAGTTCTCGAGATATTTCTAATACGCCAGTTATCTGCCTCACCCTATATACAAAATTCCAGGTGAGTTGGTCAAGTAGTTTTTGAGTTACAAAGTCTACAGCCTAAAAAAAAGCAGTTTTTAGAAAAATGCGTTTAAAGGATTGTCAATTTTTATTTTCAATTTTTTTTGTCTGTCATATGGTAATGCACACCGAAATATGTTTATAAATCGCGGAGTAATTTACAAAAGAAAATAAGAACAACTGTTGACCGTTTCTCACTACGCTCAAGCGCGTTGGCACGAACTTGCTATAAAACGAGTCGAAGGTAGGGAGGTAGGGAGATAGTGTTAAATAGCCCTATCTTCGACTCGATTTGTAGCTCGCGCCAGCACGCTTGAATGTAGTGAACAACGGTCAACAGCTCTTTTTATTTTCTTTTGTAAATTACTCCGCGATTCAAAAAGATATTCAGGTGTGCATTATTTTACGATTTGAAAGACAAAAAAAAATTGAAAATAAAATTTGACAATACTATTATATACGCGTTTTCCTCAAAACTCTTTTTTTCAAAGGCTGTAGACATTGTAACTCAAAAACTACTTGACCGACCCACCTGGAATTTTGGATATATTTTCTTTAGACATTCCTTGAGGTAAAGCTGTCGCGATATTTTTTGTTGTATGCTTATTTTTTGTTTAACAATAATAAATATGTTAATTTTTGACCTTTTTTACAAAAAAAAAATTCGTTGTTTTGAATTCTGAGTGGTATCAAAAAGTCAAAATTAGATAAAACTAAAAAAACTCGACAGCGTTATCTCGAGAAACTCATAAGCATTTGTATACCGTGATCCAATGATGAGTTCTGATGTCCACCGCAAAATTCATTATATTTTGAGGTGCCATTTAAAAATTTGCCACCGTTGGCTTATTTTTCAGCATTTTTCCTTGATTTTTTTCTTGAGTAATCTATGAATTGTACTGAATATGCCTCTTTAATTTAAAAATAAAATAAATCTACCATACTTTAAAAAAAATGTGTTTGGAATATTGATTTCACCCCCTTTGCCCCCCCCCCCTTAAGGATAGCTATGTCACGATTGTGATAGGTAACCCACGCTGGTCGTGTTTGTCTATGTATGAAATTTAATAAAAAAAATGTTCCATCCGGCAAGCAGATGGGTACATTTTGACCTCCTATTCGGAACTTAGACTATTATTTTTACGTAAGGAATCCAAATCTGCAATAAAAATGGGGGCTCCTATTTAAGATTTTATAGTAACCCCCCACCTCAACTCCGTGGCGGGTCGTGTTTGGTGTCATTCGATAGATTTTTCAAAAATATTGAATGCGTGTATTTTTCAATTTTTTGATCTGATGTTCATTTCTCGAAATATCGCTGGGTTCGTATTTAAAATTTTAAATTTACCGCCTGTTCTCTCCTTTCAGGATCCTGTTTGGTATCATTCGATAGAATTTTGAAAAATATTGACCACGTATTTTTTAGTTTTTCGATCTGACTTTCATTTCGCGAAATGTTCGCCTTTTTTTGTGAAACTTTGTGACTCGCCCATTTCCTTAAACCCCGTCAGATTTAATCGTCAGATTTTTGAAATATACACTGTTGCGCATGCAGTTAACTTACCTTATCTTAATCTGACGATTTCGAGTTTTCTAAGGATAGACTTTTTTCGGACCCCACTTAACGCACTCCCCTGTATTTAGAACCAATATATGGTAGAGGTACATTTACAGGGTACAAGGTGGCTCCCCATGTGATAATCTGACACGCTTAAAATTTCACCTTCGGTTTTTCACCGGTTATTATAACCGGGACAACAAAAACGGAAAACTCTATTATTGCGGAGTAAAAAAACTGGTTTTAGGTCACGTTTTAGGTTATAAATAAATGGTAGGTTTTTCCCATCCCTAACACATACGCTTCCGAGACATGAACTTTAAATCTCACCAACCCTAAGAAAATAAATGCCTTCGAGATGTAGGCTTACAAAAAAATGTTGAGAATATCATACACAAAACATCGCACCAAAATTTGCCTAGAAAAGCTTATATTCTATTATCTATCTATCTATCTAATCAGCCCTAAACATCGATCCTTGGGTATAGGCCTCCTCTTCCTTCTTCCATGCCTCTCTATCTTGGGCAATTTGCATCCAATTTGACCCAGTGTGTTTCTTCAGGTCATCCGACCATCGCATCTGTGGCCTTCCCCTTTTTCGTTTGTGGTTCCACGGTCTCCAATGTATAATCATCTTAGTCCATCTTTCATCCTTCTGCCGTAGGGTGTGTCCGGCGAACTTCCATTTAAGCTTTGCTACTTGGGTAGAGACATCTTTCACTTTTGTTTTGTTACGGATCCATTCGTTTCTTTTCCTGTCTGATAGTTTAATGTTCAGCATTTGTCTTTCCATGGATCTTTCTGTCTTTGCTATTTTTTCCATATTTTCTTTTGTAAACGTCTATGTCTGAGAGCCATATATTATATATATACATTGATTATATCTGTATACATTGATTGAATACTCTTGTTTTTAGGTATTGCGGGTATTTTCTGTTCTTTAGAATATAAGACAGTTTTCCGAATGATGCCCAGGCCAATCTTATTCTTCTCTTTATTTCTTCGGTTTGATTTTCTTTATTTAATGTAGTAATTGGTCCTAGATATATAGGGTGAGGCAGACAACTGGCCTATTAGAAATATCTCGAGAACTAAAGGCAACAGAATCATGAAAATTGTAATAAAGAGGTTTTGAAGGATGATCTATTAAATGAAAATATTTTCATCTCTTCCGGTTATACCGGAAGTTGCTTATAACTTCGTTTTTTTTTAATGGGACACTCTGTATATTTTTGCATTTTTCGATTCTCCTCAATATCTTCTTTCTTAAAATATGAGGTTTTGTAATATTATGCAGGGTATTTTAAGAGATATTAACGTTTTTTTATTAATTTCGTAGCAACATTCACACCCTGTAGAATTGTAATAGTTTGACATTAAAGACTCTGCTTACGTTCAAGTGATTTTTAATATATTCTACTATTGTTAAGAATCATTAGTATAGCTAATTTTGAAATTTTAGTATACAGGGTTGGTCGAAACTCGGAATGAATATTTTGTGAGTTTTCTTAAATGACACACTCTGTATTTTAGTATTGTAATGAAATTATATGTCATGGTACTTTTTCATTTCTTAAGCATTCCCTATACCTAACTGCTTTAATTTGTAAGTTATTGGTGATTCAAGCTAAACATTAATTTCAACAAAAAATACGTAAAAAATAATTAGGTTGGCCGTGAAAATATTCAATCACCAATAATTTTTCAAAAATAAATACATAATAATCCAGACTGATCCTTAAAATTACCAATAATGGTTTAGCTATCAAAATACCTACGTAGCTAAGATTGTTGGTGCGATTAACAATTAAGCACAAATTAAAGCAGTTAGGTATAGGGAATGCTTAAGAAATAAAAAAGTACCATAAAATATCATTTCATTACAATACTAAAATACAGGGTGTTCCATTTAAGAAAACTCAGAAAATACTCATTCCGAGTTTCGACCAACCCTGTATACTAAAATTAAAAATTTAGCTATACTAATGATTCTTAACAATAGCAGACCATATTAAGAATCATTTAACGTAAGTAGAGTTTTAGATGTCAAACTGCTACAATTCTACTGGGTGTGAATGTTGCTACGAAATTAATAAAAAAACGTAATTATCTTTTAAAATACCCTGTATAACATTACAAAACCTTATATTTTAAGAAAGAAGACATCGAAGATAATCCAAAAATGTAAAAATATACAGGGTATCCCATTAAAAAGAAGGAAGTTATAAGCAACTTCCGGTATAACCGGAGGTAACAAATAGATGAAAATATTTTCATTAAACAGATGACTCTTCAAAACCCCTTAATTCAAATTTTCATTATTCTGTTGCATTTGGTGCTCGAGATATTTCTAATTGGCCCTTTATTTGCCTCACCCTGTATATACTCTTTTACTTGATCTATTCTTGTTTGTGCCACTGTAATTATTAGTTCTTCTTGTTGATTGGTCATGGTTTTTGTTTTACTGTAATTCATCTTCAGTCCTATCTTTGTCGATTCTCTATCTAGTTCTTCCATCATTCTTTGTAATTCTTCACTTCTTTCTGTTATTAATACAATATTATCAGCATATCGTAAGTGATTCAGATATTACCCGTTTATGTTTATACCCAAGCCATCCCAGTGTAGTTGTTTGAACACATCTTCTAGCGCTTGGTTGAATAGCTTGGGCGAGATGGTATCTCCTTGTCTATCTCCTCGGTTTATTTTAATAGGCTCCGTTTGTTTCATTAACTTAATAGTTTTTGTTGCATTATCATATACATTTGTAATTAAGTAATGTATTGTAATCTATTATAGGGTAGAATAAATTAACGTCCAAGGACCTCGTGAAAAGTCTCACGTACGAAGTGATGTGACTATTCGCTTTCGAAGCTTAACAGATAAAAGAAAACAAAGACATCAAGGAGATTTTTATTTGGAGCAACAAACATGTTGTTACAATTCTTTAAAAAAGTTACGCTTAGGTTTAATGATTTATGTGTATGGGCCATTCCACGAACATACGCCTGTTTTGGATTACTTCGACAACGAATATTTTACTGTGCAACATAAGAAGTACGAAAGTAAATGGCGCTAATAATTATTCCAATAAACAACAATGTAATTTACAATTTACTTTCGTTCTTCTTATTTTGCACAGTAAAATATTCGTTGTCGAAGTAATCCAAAACAGGCGTAAGTTCGTGGAATAGGGTATATACCCCATTCCACGAATATACGTTTGTTTTGGATTATCGCGACAACGAATATTTTACTGTGCAAAATATGAACAACGAAAGTAAATTGCAAATTATATTGTTGTTTATTGGAGTAATTATTAGAGCGAAATACTTTCGTACTTCTTATGTTGCACACTAAAATATTCGTTGTCGCGATAATCCAAAACAGACGTATATTCGTGGAATACACCATACAGTAGTTCGTATGAATCATAGGTTATATATTATACCATATAAAATACAATAAGATAATGTTGATGTGTCGACTTTCAAATCCAAGCCTTTTTTATAATTTATTCTATATTGATTCTATGTATGTGATATATTCTAGAAAAGCTAAAATAACCCAATAATACAATTTTAGAACAATAACAATATGAACATTGACTAAACACTTATCATTCATTAACATCTAAGTCTGCAGCAAACTGTTAAATTGGTTCACTTAATTGTCAAGTTACGCAGACCTGGACAAAGAAATGTGAAAGCAAGTACAAAAACAAATAGATTGGCAGGATGCACTAATCACACTATATGGCGAAACCGACATATTAACACTGACATGAAATCAACAATTTATAAAGCCAGTGTAAGGACAATAATGACACATGCATCAGAAACAAGACCCGATACAGCCACAACACAAAGACTACTAGTTAAAGAGCTGGGAGCGGATTTTGTGCTTGATAAGTAATATGGAAAAACTATACGGGGATATGTTGAATTAGTTGTGTACATGACTTTCCCCAACGTAAGTAAAATCTCTAGGGGCGGAACGCTGCGTGGCCGACAAAGGGGTGGGGGCAGGGGTGAATATAAAAATATAAGGGATTTTTTGCGACGTTCGTGAAGAAGATAGTGCACCAAAATTTGGGAATAAATAGACCATGGCGTATCTAAGTAAAATACCCAGAGCCGGAAACCAGAGTGGGTGACGAGGGTAGTTATAAGGGGTCAAATCGCGGTTTTTATTATTTTTTTTGTGACGTTCATGATCGATATAGTGCACCAAAATTTGGGAATAATTAGGTCATGACGTAACTAAGTAAAATCTCCAGTGGTGGAACGCTGCGTGGCCGACAAAGGGGTGGGGCAGGGGTGAATATAAAAAATATAAGTGGTTTTTTGCGACGTTCGTGATTGAGACAGTGCACCAAATTTGGGAATAAGTAGACCATGGTATAACTAAGTAAACTCCCCAGAGGCGGAAAGCAGAGTGGGGGACGAAGGTAGTTATAACGGTTTAAAGTCGCGGTTTTTATTATTTTCTTTTTGTGGAGCTCGTGATGGAGATAGTGCACCAACATTTTGGAGTAAGTAGGTCATGACGTAACTAAGTAAAATCTCCATGGGCGAAACGCAGCTTGGGTACAAAGGGGTGGTAGGCAGGGGTGAGTATAAAAATATAAGGGGTTTTTTTGCCATTCGTGATCGAGATATAAGTAAATTAGACATTACTGAGTAAAATCTCCAGAGGCGGAACTCTGCATGGGGGAAAAATGTTGTGCTGCGTCACAAAAAAATAATACAAACTGCGACTTTGACCCCTTAAACCTACCCTCGTCCCCAACTCTGGTTTCCGCCCCTGGAGATTTTGCTTAGTTACGTCATGATCTACTTACTCCCAAATTTTGGTTCACTATCTCGATCATGAACGTCGCAAAAAATCCCTTATAATTTTTATATTCACCCCTGCGCCCTCCGCTTTGTCGGCCACGCAGTGTTCCGCCCCTAGAGATTTTACTTAGTTACGTCATGGCCTACTCATTATCAAATTTTGGTGCACTATCTCAATCATGAGCGTCACAAAAAAAATAATAAAAACCGCGACTTTGACCCCTTATAACTACCCTCGTCCCCCACTCTGGTTTCCGGCCGCTGGGGAAAGTCATGTACACAACTAATTCAACATATCCCCGTATATTTTTTCCATATTACTTATCACGCACAAAATCCGCTTCTATCTCTCCGACTATACCTACTGGAAACGCAGAGATGAGAGTACTGAGAAGAATTACAGGAAATACACTAAGGGATCGAAAGAGAAGTGAAGATATTAGAAGACAATGTAACGTACAGTTTATAAACGAATGGACACTAAACAGAAAAAAAGAATGGGGTAAGCACATAACCAGAATGGGGAGTCACGTGTAGTCAAAATAGCGAGTGATATATCACCAATCGGTAGAAGAAGTATCGGCCGACCGCGCAAAAGATGGAGTGATAACCTTCCATAGAGGTATAAATCCGCCAATGAAGAAGCAGCCTTGTTTATAAAGAGGAAGAAGAACAAGAGAAAGAAGAAGAAGAAGAAATAACTAATCCAAATAGTTGGTAATTAAAGTAGACTTTTTTTTATGTAATTATGATTATTTACAATCTACATCATTAAAAGAGAATTAAGTAAATTTGTTCCATGTTTTTGGGCATGAAGAAGAGACTTCCAATGATGTCTCATCTTATTCTATTTATGTTTAAGTTTTAAAATAGGTCCTGAGGCCAGGTTCCATCTAGTCTCCTTGTGGCAGGGCCATTATGGAATAATTCCCTTACTAACTCATTGTCATGGTGAATGGTACGCTCATTTTGTGACTCCGTGGTTCGATGGATTTCTTCTCTGATGAAAGGTATATTTAAGTCTTCGTGAAGTGTTTGATTAGTTACGTACCATGGTGCGTCCACTATTGATCTTAGAACTTTAGACTGAAATCTTTGGATAATATTCAGTGATGTTGACTTTGCACAGCCCCAGAGGAGTGGTCCCTAGTACCAAATAGGTTTGAGTATTGCTTTGTACAGAATAATTTTGTTTTGGATGTTGAGTGTTGATCTGCGTCCAATGAGCCAATACATTTGCCGGAATTTCAAGTCTAGCTGTTTTCTTTTGGTCTGGATATGTTTCTTATAAGTAAGACGTTAGTCAAGGTGGAGGCCAAGGTATTTAGCGTAGACGTAAATAATTTCATTTATTTTAGAATACTTTTTCCTGTATTTCTGTTTGTTGACTTTCTGTTTCTGTTTCAGATGAAGCTTATATGAAATTGGCTATGGAAACCATGGAGGAGTTGGATTGGTGCCTAGATCAACTAGAAACTATACAAACCCATCGATCTGTCTCCGACATGGCTTCTCTTAAGGTAAGTTCTTTTAATTCAAGAATTATTTTAGAATATTAGTCCAGGGTAATAAGGTTTTCCCATAACAACCGAGCAGACAGGGTACTGAAGCATTTTTTCGACAAGAAATACCTATAATAGCAAATTGTAACTATTTCCTGCGTAGGATCTGGCGGCCATTTTTATTTATAAACAATTAAGTGTCAAAAAATGGCATTTTCCCTTTTTTTTCAAATTAGAGGAAAACAGTGAAACTTTTGGTTTTCTTAGTACAAATATCTTTGAGATTATGGAAAAAGCTTTAAAATGACTTATTACAAAGTTTGATATACTCATTTATTGTTAATATAATTGCGAAGAATGGTCGGAATTGCAAAAAAAATTAATTTCGCAATATCTATTGTAAAAATTAGTGTACAGCTTTGAAATTTTTGTCATATAAGGATTCTTTGGTGCTTAATATGTGATAAAATTTTCAAAGCAATTCATTCAATTGTTTAAATTTTATTCAATTTGTCTATCATAGAGAGCATTTTTTTGCAATAACATAAGTCAGAAAAAAATGACGCTAGAACCATTCCACAGGTGTCAAATGAAAGAGCATGAGGTATATTTTCAACTTGGTTTAAAAAATGCGAATAAAAAATGCATTTATTAGTAATAAATAATTATGCAAAAGTATCGTAAATTTTCCTTATAAACTTTTTATTTTGTTATATAAGAAATTATATATATATATATATATATATATATATATATATATATATATATTAATTACAATTTTTTATCAATTATGATATAAATAACATTCCTTGGTAGTTGTGCACTTAACACAGGGTAAAAAAGTTAATTTTTTGGAAAAATTTATCCAAAAAGTTTATAAGGAAAGATTTACGATACTTTTGCATATTTATTTATTACTAATAAATGCATTTTTTATTCGCTTTTTTTAAACCAAGTTGAAAACATAGCTCATGCTCTTCCATTTGACACCTCTCGAATGGTTCTAACGTCATTTTTTCTGACTTGTGTTATTGCAAAAAAATGCTCTCTGAGATAAACAATTCGAATAAAATTTAAACAATTGAATGAATCGCTTTGAAATTTTTATCACATATTAAGCACCAAAGAACCCTCATTTGACAAAATTTTCAAACCTGTACACTAATTTTTACAACAGTTATTGCGAAAATATTTTTTTTTGCAATTCCGACCTTTTTTCGCAATTATATTAACAATAAATGAATATATCAAACTTTGTAATATGTCATTTTAAAGCTTTTTCCATAATCTCAAAGATATTTGTACTAAAAAATCATAAGTTTCACTGTTTTCCATTGATTTGAAAAAAAAAAAGGGAAAAATGCTATTTTTTGACAGTTAATTGTTTATAAATAAAAATGGCCGCCAGATCCTACGCAGGAAATAGTTACAATTTGTTCCTATAGGTATTACCTGTCGAAAAAACGCTTCAGTACCCTGGTTGCTGAAGTGTCACGAACAGGGTATATTTTTGTCTTATTACCCTGGCCTATATAAGTTAGTCATATGCCTAAAAAGGAAAATATGTGGCCAGTGAGTGTTACCTGTAGTCACGTATGGAGCAGAAACTCACAAAAAAGGTAGAGAACAAGATTCGCGTAACTCAGAGGGCTATGGAGCGCCAGATGTTGGATGTCTCTCTGAGAGAACGAATCCTAAACGAAGAAATGCGTCATAGAACAAAAACATTAGACGTTGTCGAAATAATCGCGTCGCTAAAGTGGAATTGTAGACCAGGACTAATCTGTAAAAAAACGTGTATTTTTGGATGTGAGAGGTGGCATTCGGATTTTGGCAGATAAAGTTAGGTGACACTTTCAATAATAATAATTGACTTATGCTCCTGCTCAAATATGCCCGGAACATTAATTAAAAAATTAAAATATTTAAAAATTTCGAAAAACATCGATTTTTTCTGCTTTCTTTGCTTATAACTTTAAAACGGTTCGTTTTGGAACAAAGTCGTAGAGAAATAAAATAAAGATAATTGAATTTTTTATGATATACGCCTGGTCAAAAATGTCTTAAGATATTACCTTTTCTGCAATATAACAATAAACACAAAATAAGGGGGCAAAATACGCCTGTTGTTATTCAATGTTTCTTAACCACTTTGGTGGCACTTAGAAACTTAGTAATTCGCTTAAAAAATTCTTATAACTTACTTAAATGGTCTACCAAATTTCATTAAAATCGACCTAATAGATTTTGCATAATAAATTTGCAATATAAATGTTTTTAAAAAAGTTCAAATTTTTTAAAATCTTTCTGAACAAAAAGTAGACCATTTAGAAGTTGGCTAATTTTTTTAAATATAAAGAGGTGCTCTACCTATCTAATACACTTTACAGAATTAAAATAGGATTATTTAAGGGGCCTCAGCAATGTTTTAAAATTATAAATAATTTTTTGGCTTGTAAACAAATAGCTTTGTTTAATAATAAAAAAATTAATTTTTAGCAATGCAAATAATTAAAACCGGTATAATTTGACTTAAACTTTCAAATGCTTTCAGCAGAATTGCTATTTTATTTTTTAATCAAAAGTTATTCTCGTTCAAAAATTGCAATTTTTCGATTTTTTAATGTTCCACCGCGTTTATCTCGAAAACTATGCATCCTACGAAAAAACTTGTAATAACATTTTTTGCTTAGAATTACCCAAGAAATACAAAAGAATGTTTTATTTTGCGAAAAATCGATGTTATGTAATTCCTCAAGTTCTTTGTTTATATCAATCTTATCGACATCCGGATCAACTGTTACCAAAATACATAAAAAAACTTGGGTAAGTCCATCTAAATAAAGGAGCCCGTAGCACCTCCTGGACACACCACTAATTTGTTTATAAGCAAAAAAATTGTTTTTAAATTTAAAACATTGCTGAGGCTGCTTAAATAATCCGATTTCAATTCTGTAAAGTGCATTAAATAGGTGGAGTGCTTATTTATATTTAAAAAAATTGACAAATCTTTGTATGTTCTAATTTTTGTTGTGCAAGATTTTAAAAAAATTTAAGTTTTTAAAAAAAGTTTAGATTGCAAAATTATTATGCAAGATCTAGTAAGTCAATGTTAATGAAATTTGGTGGACGGTTTTAGCACATTACAAAAATTTTCTAAGCGAATTAGGAAGGTTTCAAGTGTAACCTAAGTTATGGAAAAACATTGAATAAGGACAGGCTTGTTTTGCCTCCTTATTTTATATTTATTGCTATTTTGCAGCAAGGGTGTTAAATTAAGACATTTTTAACCAATCGTATCTGGTAGAAAATTTAATTATCTTTGTTTTATTCCTACACGACTTTGTTCCAAAATGAATCGTTTTAAAGTTATAAGCAAAGAAATTAGAAGAAAAGACGAAATTTTGTAAAATTTTTAAATATTTTATTTTTTTTATTAATGTTCCGGGCATATTTGAGAAGGAGCATAAGTCAATTATTATTAACGAAGTTATCACCTAACTTTATCCGCAAAAAGCCGAATGCCACCTCTCACATCCACCTAAAAACAGATCCTTCCTGGTCTATTAGGCAGAACACGTCGCGAGAGTAGAGGTCACGATAAGAAGCACTACGGAGCAGAAAGCGCCCACCAACCAGATAGACCGACGATCTGAAGCGTGTTATGTGTTATCAGTAAGACGATGCAAGCCGCACAAGAAAAAGACAGTTGGAAAGAGCTGAGGAAGACCTATGTCCAGCAGTGGATGCAAACAGGTTGATCATGATGATATCTTTATCATCATCATTTAGCCTATGATGTGCTATGATCCAGACCTATGTCCAGCAGTGTATGCAAACAGGTTGATGATGACGATATCTTCATCATCATCATTCAGTCTATACTTGTCCACTGCTGAACGTACGTAATCATTTTAATGATCACAATTTGAAAATACGTTTTTCTACAACCGTGTTAAAAATGCAATTTTTAGCACTCCATACGAGCGTTAAAAATGCTATTTTTAGGCACTAGTGCTTTAAAATTTTTAAGGCACTGCAGTTCGTATTGACCGTATAGGCAATTTTGATGTAATGTCAAAAAAATATAAAAATGGTATGTCAGTAAAAGTTTTTGTAGATATTGTCCTGTAATTACGTTTGTAGAAAAAATATTGTATGATATGCGTGTTAAAAGGTACATTTTTAAGGCACTCATGTGAATTGCAGAACTCCCTATCGCTCATTCTGCAAACTTTCACATGCGTGCCTTAAACGTGTACTTTTAACATTTATATCATAAATAACTATTATTTTGCGTTTTGATTTCCACTTAAAAAATCGTTTTTTATGGATGCTATACAATGTGCAACTTCTCTCACTACTTACATACATTCAAAACGAACAATTCCTCACGCAGTGAGAAAAGTCGGCCATTGCAGTGAGAAATATTTTTCTCACGGGTTCTCCTACGGTCTTCCATACTATGATCGCCGTTTCCATGGTAGCATGCACAATAAATACAAACACAATTACTGTTGTCAAATAAATGTGTTAAAGCAAAACCTACCAGGAATTACCTTTCAAAACTGTTCAAAAATAACTGTTAATTAGAATTTTAAAAAATAAGGTATACAAATTTTAAGTATATTAAATGTATATTTTTTTTATTTTAATTTATGCATATTATACCTAAAAGCACCTAAATTATTTAATTTTCAAATTTGAACTCTTGACAAAACCACATCCATAGAAAAAGTACAGTGTACAACACATGAGAAAATGATATATTTCTCCCTCGCTTGATTTGCGGCCCTCACCTCGTGCCTCGGCTCGTGCCAACAAACTTCTGCGCTCGTGAGAAATACATATGTATTTTTTCTCACTTTTTGTACAATATACTATTTCTATTCCTCTGCTAATTTAGAAATAAATTAGTCCCTAGTTTTGTCCACTATTAAACACTTGAAGAAGTTTATAAATAACTATTTATACTGCTGTTATTTTTAATAGTACGAAAAATATAAAAATAAATTCCCATGTAGGATTTTTAAAAGTAGATTTCGAAAAAGTATGATTTTTAAAAATCGAATTGGTTTGGGTCAACTTAAGTTAGCTCTTCACATTTTCTTTTTTTTTGGCTTTAAGGTAAAAGCCACACAGCCAGATACAAATTTTCTAAAAGAAAGTACAATTTTTTGAGCACATTTTCTTTTGAGTACTAATTTATTGCATGAAATAAATACATGAATAATGGCACAATTAACGGAAAGACAAAAATTACAACAAGACAGGTGCAAATTCTGGTAAATTTATTGGCCCACCAATAAATAGTAACGTAAACCTTGATGTAATTTAAGGCAAATTACAGCTAAAATCAACATATTTATTTAAAAGGTCTGTTTTATCTGTGCTAAAGAACGAGAGATTTCATCCGAATAAAATTCATAATATCCAGGAAGTTAATGAAGATTGTCCAGATTGCCGAATACCGTTTTGCGAAGAAATGCAAGACTTATAATATCAAAATCCACACTTTATTCGTTTCCTTTTTTTTTTAAATAAAACCTTCTATTTACTTGAAACAGTGATCAACTATTTTCAATGGGAAATAAGTCACAATTTTACCAAAAAAATTATTTTATTAACGTTTCGACGCCCAAGTCGGGTGTCGTTGTCCAGATAGTAAAAAATTCTTCTAATAATTTATTTAATCTGACTCATTTATATCGGCAATTCAGACATGTATTATACATTTTAAAGTAGAAGACCTTAAAATTATATTGCCAATATTGATGAGTTGCGTTCCTGGGACGACTTTACTAAAAGATAGTTCATTTGATTACATGAAATCAACCCAACTCAAGAATATCCGCCACAAAAATCATAGCATGTGATCTGTCTTTAAAAAAACAACCAAATGCAACGGTGGCAGTAAAACTCTCGCGCTAGAGACTTCATTGAAACAGTGAATTAACCAAACACATATTGCTGTAAAGAGAATCTTCATTGGATAACTGAGGCACGCACTCAACATCCTCAAAGAGTAAACATATGGACACAAGCATAGTCGAGGGTAGAATTATAGGTCTCCTTTTTTTAGATGAGACTCTTACGAGGCATAGATATGTATTTTTCTGTATTTTTCTACCAAATCAACCTATATCCGCCCTTACAGAAATTTTTCCACGTGAAAATGATCCTAATTTTCCAAATAAAAACAGATGGCTTTTGTGGATCATATCACATTTCTTTTTGGTTGATTTTTTAAACAGATATTTTCCTAGAAGATGGATTGAGGATGGTAGACGAGGAACAATAGAGTGGTCCTTAAGACACCCAGATCGTACACCACACAAAAAATATACAAAATTTAAAAAATTTAAATAGATTGGAAATTCATAATATAACTCCAGAAACATAATATTTTGAAAGCCCAATTGCAAGCACCGAAATTGTTTCATAAATTATAGACATCACGTTTCGTAATAAATATAATATATATATATATATATATATATATATATATATATATATATATATATATATATATATATATATATCAGTTTGTAATATTTTAATTTTTAATAATCTACAAACTCCGTATGGAATTGCAAAAAAAATTAATTTCGCAATATCTATTGTAAAAATTAGTGTACAGCTTTGAAATTTTTGTCATATAAGGATTCTTTGGTGCTTAATATGTGATAAAATTTTCAAAGCAATTCATTCAATTGTTTAAATTTTATTCAATTTGTCTATCATAGAGAGCATTTTTTTGCAATAACATAAGTCAGAAAAAAATGACGCTAGAACCATTCCACAGGTGTCAAATGAAAGAGCATGAGGTATATTTTCAACTTGGTTTAAAAAATGCGAATAAAAAATGCATTTATTAGTAATAAATAATTATGCAAAAGTATCGTAAATTTTCCTTATAAACTTTTTATTTTGTTATATAAGAAATTATATATATATATATATATATATATATATATATATATATATATATATATATATATATATATATATATATATATATATATATATATATATTAATTACAATTTTTTATCAATTATGATATAAATAACATTCCTTGGTAGTTGTGCACTTAACACAGGGTAAAAAAGTTAATTTTTTGGAAAAATTTATCCAAAAAGTTTATAAGGAAAGATTTACGATACTTTTGCATATTTATTTATTACTAATAAATGCATTTTTTATTCGCTTTTTTTAAACCAAGTTGAAAACATAGCTCATGCTCTTCCATTTGACACCTCTCGAATGGTTCTAACGTCATTTTTTCTGACTTGTGTTATTGCAAAAAAATGCTCTCTGAGATAAACAATTCGAATAAAATTTAAACAATTGAATGAATCGCTTTGAAATTTTTATCACATATTAAGCACCAAAGAACCCTCATTTGACAAAATTTTCAAACCTGTACACTAATTTTTACAACAGTTATTGCGAAAATATTTTTTTTTGCAATTCCGACCTTTTTTCGCAATTATATTAACAATAAATGAATATATCAAACTTTGTAATATGTCATTTTAAAGCTTTTTCCATAATCTCAAAGATATTTGTACTAAAAAATCATAAGTTTCACTGTTTTCCATTGATTTGAAAAAAAAAAGGGAAAAATGCTATTTTTTGACAGTTAATTGTTTATAAATAAAAATGGCCGCCAGATCCTACGCAGGAAATAGTTACAATTTGTTCCTATAGGTATTACCTGTCGAAAAAACGCTTCAGTACCCTGGTTGCTGAAGTGTCACGAACAGGGTATATTTTTGTCTTATTACCCTGGCCTATATAAGTTAGTCATATGCCTAAAAAGGAAAATATGTGGCCAGTGAGTGTTACCTGTAGTCACGTATGGAGCAGAAACTCACAAAAAAGGTAGAGAACAAGATTCGCGTAACTCAGAGGGCTATGGAGCGCCAGATGTTGGATGTCTCTCTGAGAGAACGAATCCTAAACGAAGAAATGCGTCATAGAACAAAAACATTAGACGTTGTCGAAATAATCGCGTCGCTAAAGTGGAATTGTAGACCAGGACTAATCTGTAAAAAAACGTGTATTTTTGGATGTGAGAGGTGGCATTCGGATTTTGGCAGATAAAGTTAGGTGACACTTTCAATAATAATAATTGACTTATGCTCCTGCTCAAATATGCCCGGAACATTAATTAAAAAATTAAAATATTTAAAAATTTCGAAAAACATCGATTTTTTCTGCTTTCTTTGCTTATAACTTTAAAACGGTTCGTTTTGGAACAAAGTCGTAGAGAAATAAAATAAAGATAATTGAATTTTTTATGATATACGCCTGGTCAAAAATGTCTTAAGATATTACCTTTTCTGCAATATAACAATAAACACAAAATAAGGGGGCAAAATACGCCTGTTGTTATTCAATGTTTCTTAACCACTTTGGTGGCACTTAGAAACTTAGTAATTCGCTTAAAAAATTCTTATAACTTACTTAAATGGTCTACCAAATTTCATTAAAATCGACCTAATAGATTTTGCATAATAAATTTGCAATATAAATGTTTTTAAAAAAGTTCAAATTTTTTAAAATCTTTCTGAACAAAAAGTAGACCATTTAGAAGTTGGCTAATTTTTTTAAATATAAAGAGGTGCTCTACCTATCTAATACACTTTACAGAATTAAAATAGGATTATTTAAGGGGCCTCAGCAATGTTTTAAAATTATAAATAATTTTTTGGCTTGTAAACAAATAGCTTTGTTTAATAATAAAAAAATTAATTTTTAGCAATGCAAATAATTAAAACCGGTATAATTTGACTTAAACTTTCAAATGCTTTCAGCAGAATTGCTATTTTATTTTTTAATCAAAAGTTATTCTCGTTCAAAAATTGCAATTTTTCGATTTTTTAATGTTCCACCGCGTTTATCTCGAAAACTATGCATCCTACGAAAAAACTTGTAATAACATTTTTTGCTTAGAATTACCCAAGAAATACAAAAGAATGTTTTATTTTGCGAAAAATCGATGTTATGTAATTCCTCAAGTTCTTTGTTTATATCAATCTTATCGACATCCGGATCAACTGTTACCAAAATACATAAAAAAACTTGGGTAAGTCCATCTAAATAAAGGAGCCCGTAGCACCTCCTGGACACACCACTAATTTGTTTATAAGCAAAAAAATTGTTTTTAAATTTAAAACATTGCTGAGGCTGCTTAAATAATCCGATTTCAATTCTGTAAAGTGCATTAAATAGGTGGAGTGCTTATTTATATTTAAAAAAATTGACAAATCTTTGTATGTTCTAATTTTTGTTGTGCAAGATTTTAAAAAAATTTAAGTTTTTAAAAAAAGTTTAGATTGCAAAATTATTATGCAAGATCTAGTAAGTCAATGTTAATGAAATTTGGTGGACGGTTTTAGCACATTACAAAAATTTTCTAAGCGAATTAGGAAGGTTTCAAGTGTAACCTAAGTTATGGAAAAACATTGAATAAGGACAGGCTTGTTTTGCCTCCTTATTTTATATTTATTGCTATTTTGCAGCAAGGGTGTTAAATTAAGACATTTTTAACCAATCGTATCTGGTAGAAAATTTAATTATCTTTGTTTTATTCCTACACGACTTTGTTCCAAAATGAATCGTTTTAAAGTTATAAGCAAAGAAATTAGAAGAAAAGACGAAATTTTGTAAAATTTTTAAATATTTTATTTTTTTTATTAATGTTCCGGGCATATTTGAGAAGGAGCATAAGTCAATTATTATTAACGAAGTTATCACCTAACTTTATCCGCAAAAAGCCGAATGCCACCTCTCACATCCACCTAAAAACAGATCCTTCCTGGTCTATTAGGCAGAACACGTCGCGAGAGTAGAGGTCACGATAAGAAGCACTACGGAGCAGAAAGCGCCCACCAACCAGATAGACCGACGATCTGAAGCGTGTTATGTGTTATCAGTAAGACGATGCAAGCCGCACAAGAAAAAGACAGTTGGAAAGAGCTGAGGAAGACCTATGTCCAGCAGTGGATGCAAACAGGTTGATCATGATGATATCTTTATCATCATCATTTAGCCTATGATGTGCTATGATCCAGACCTATGTCCAGCAGTGTATGCAAACAGGTTGATGATGACGATATCTTCATCATCATCATTCAGTCTATACTTGTCCACTGCTGAACGTACGTAATCATTTTAATGATCACAATTTGAAAATACGTTTTTCTACAACCGTGTTAAAAATGCAATTTTTAGCACTCCATACGAGCGTTAAAAATGCTATTTTTAGGCACTAGTGCTTTAAAATTTTTAAGGCACTGCAGTTCGTATTGACCGTATAGGCAATTTTGATGTAATGTCAAAAAAATATAAAAATGGTATGTCAGTAAAAGTTTTTGTAGATATTGTCCTGTAATTACGTTTGTAGAAAAAATATTGTATGATATGCGTGTTAAAAGGTACATTTTTAAGGCACTCATGTGAATTGCAGAACTCCCTATCGCTCATTCTGCAAACTTTCACATGCGTGCCTTAAACGTGTACTTTTAACATTTATATCATAAATAACTATTATTTTGCGTTTTGATTTCCACTTAAAAAATCGTTTTTTATGGATGCTATACAATATGCAACTTCTCTCACTACTTACATACATTCAAAACGAACAATTCCTCACGCAGTGAGAAAAGTCGGCCATTGCAGTGAGAAATATTTTTCTCACGGGTTCTCCTACGGTCTTCCATACTATGATCGCCGTTTCCATGGTAGCATGCACAATAAATACAAACACAATTACTGTTGTCAAATAAATGTGTTAAAGCAAAACCTACCAGGAATTACCTTTCAAAACTGTTCAAAAATAACTGTTAATTAGAATTTTAAAAAATAAGGTATACAAATTTTAAGTATATTAAATGTATATTTTTTTTATTTTAATTTATGCATATTATACCTAAAAGCACCTAAATTATTTAATTTTCAAGTTTGAACTCTTGACAAAACCACATCCATAGAAAAAGTACAGTGTACAACACATGAGAAAATGATATATTTCTCCCTCGCTTGATTTGCGGCCCTCACCTCGTGCCTCGGCTCGTGCCAACAAACTTCTGCGCTCGTGAGAAATACATATGTATTTTTTCTCACTTTTTGTACAATATACTATTTCTATTCCTCTGCTAATTTAGAAATAAATTAGTCCCTAGTTTTGTCCACTATTAAACACTTGAAGAAGTTTATAAATAACTATTTATACTGCTGTTATTTTTAATAGTACGAAAAATATAAAAATAAATTCCCATGTAGGATTTTTAAAAGTAGATTTCGAAAAAGTATGATTTTTAAAAATCGAATTGGTTTGGGTCAACTTAAGTTAGCTCTTCACATTTTCTTTTTTTTTGGCTTTAAGGTAAAAGCCACACAGCCAGATACAAATTTTCTAAAAGAAAGTACAATTTTTTGAGCACATTTTCTTTTGAGTACTAATTTATTGCATGAAATAAATACATGAATAATGGCACAATTAACGGAAAGACAAAAATTACAACAAGACAGGTGCAAATTCTGGTAAATTTATTGGCCCACCAATAAATAGTAACGTAAACCTTGATGTAATTTAAGGCAAATTACAGCTAAAATCAACATATTTATTTAAAAGGTCTGTTTTATCTGTGCTAAAGAACGAGAGATTTCATCCGAATAAAATTCATAATATCCAGGAAGTTAATGAAGATTGTCCAGATTGCCGAATACCGTTTTGCGAAGAAATGCAAGACTTATAATATCAAAATCCACACTTTATTCGTTTCCTTTTTTTTTTTAAATAAAACCTTCTATTTACTTGAAACAGTGATCAACTATTTTCAATGGGAAATAAGTCACAATTTTACCAAAAAAATTATTTTATTAACGTTTCGACGCCCAAGTCGGGTGTCGTTGTCCAGATAGTAAAAAATTCTTCTAATAATTTATTTAATCTGACTCATTTATATCGGCAATTCAGACATGTATTATACATTTTAAAGTAGAAGACCTTAAAATTATATTGCCAATATTGATGAGTTGCGTTCCTGGGACGACTTTATTAAAAGATAGTTCATTTGATTACATGAAATCAACCCAACTCAAGAATATCCGCCACAAAAATCATAGCATGTGATCTGTCTTTAAAAAAACAACCAAATGCAACGGTGGCAGTAAAACTCTCGCGCTAGAGACTTCATTGAAACAGTGAATTAACCAAACACATATTGCTGTAAAGAGAATCTTCATTGGATAACTGAGGCACGCACTCAACATCCTCAAAGAGTAAACATATGGACACAAGCATAGTCGAGGGTAGAATTATAGGTCTCCTTTTTTTAGATGAGACTCTTACGAGGCATAGATATGTATTTTTCTGTATTTTTCTACCAAATCAACCTATATCCGCCCTTACAGAAATTTTTCCACGTGAAAATGATCCTAATTTTCCAAATAAAAACAGATGGCTTTTGTGGATCATATCACATTTCTTTTTGGTTGATTTTTTAAACAGATATTTTCCTAGAAGATGGATTGAGGATGGTAGACGAGGAACAATAGAGTGGTCCTTAAGACACCCAGATCGTACACCACACAAAAAATATACAAAATTTAAAAAATTTAAATAGATTGGAAATTCATAATATAACTCCAGAAACATAATATTTTGAAAGCCCAATTGCAAGCACCGAAATTGTTTCATAAATTATAGACATCACGTTTCGTAATATAATATATATATATATATATATATATATATATATATATATATATATATATATATATATATATATATATATATATCAGTTTGTAATATTTTAATTTTTAATAATCTACAAACTCCGTATGATAGTAAAGCTCTATGGTGCGTATCTAATCAAACACTTCACAATGATCTGGACATCCCACTAATCAAGGACATAATAACGAATCGTTCAATCAAATATAAAAATCGCAGCACCACTGACCACAACGAATTAATAAATTATTTATTCACCCAACCACTTGCTAAAAGAATACTGAAGATATTATGGCCAGAAGCCTTATAATAATACCTAGAGGACCGTCACTGGAAGGTACCTAA
The DNA here is from genome assembly GCF_917563875.1 of Diabrotica virgifera virgifera. Taxonomy (NCBI): domain Eukaryota; kingdom Metazoa; phylum Arthropoda; class Insecta; order Coleoptera; family Chrysomelidae; genus Diabrotica; species Diabrotica virgifera. The sequence goes on along the minus strand of NC_065445.1, from coordinate 83,960,924 downwards.
CACCTTAATTTATTTTCAAACTATTAGGGGAGTGCATTTAGATTTTCACTTCGGAAAAAATCAAACAAGATAAAACTTTTTGTAATTTCATTAAGAAATGTTTAATAAACAACATATCAAAAAGTTCTACTCGAGAAGTGGGTGCTTCATTTTTTATTAAACAAATGAACAGCGAAGTTAGATGTTTTTTTAAATAACTCCGAAAATATAATTTTTAGAAAAAAACTGACTTGACCGTTGAAAAATTCAGAAAATTTTACAAAAAAAACCTTATATAAAGATTTTTCTAAAATTAAATCTCTAGCTTCTGTAATTTTTTATTTATTACGCTAAAGTCACCCTTCTCACACACATTGGCGCAATGTAAACTAGCGTTGGAAGAAGTGCACGGTTGAGTTTTTTTAATGTAATTCTTTAACTAATGGATCAAAAGAAATTTTACAAATTGGACATGAAAGAAGATAAAAGAAGCTATCTTATGGTTGTAATAAAAAGAAATAAAATGTATGGACATAAGTACGGTGTGGGCGGAAAATGAGACTTACATGAATTTTGTTTAAAAATGATTTAAAAATGTGTAACTAATACAATTTTACTTACAAAGCTCTCAAATTTGCACAACTTACCTCTCAATCATCTTACTAAACGATGTTTCATTCAAAAAAAATCTCAAAAATTTAATTCAAATAATACGCTGTCTCAAAAAATGTAATTTTTGAAAACTTCGTAGTTCTACAGAATTCCGACCACTTTAAGACGGTATTACTCAAGTTTTAGTAAATCTAATACAATTTTTTTTAATATTTTTTTAAAGCCCAGGATGTAATCTTTAAAAAACACTGAATTATTTTAGATTAAAAATGAAATAAACAATTTCTTTTTGAGAAAACTAAGAAAGATAACAAAAATGTAATACAAAAACCGAAAATTACCAGCTGAAAAAATGTATATACAGAGTGATCAAAACCTTTTTCTGCAAAACTTACCTAAAATTAATTTAATAATAAGCTTCAAAAATAATAAATGTTCAACAAAAAAAATTTTTTTAGCTCTTATACAGTATGTCTGCGCAACTTGGACCCTATTGATAACTTTTTTAATATCAGTTTTACGAAAAAAAGTTATTCTTTATAAAATACTCTGCATCGTATATAACATAAGATGCAACCATCAAATATCAAATTTTGTTAATTTTGTACGAGGTATGTCAAAAAATATGAATTTCACTCAAGAGTAAAGTACCTTTATATTTCACAATATCGAAAATTTTTATAAAGAAAAGTTGTTTGGAATTAAAAACTATGTTCCAATATGTAATTATATCCTTCTAATCGAAAATTTGTTTTTTTTTAATATTGTTTCAAATTAATTATACCAAACATCATTAAATTTTCACTTATTTTTTATGATAACTGATTTATTATTAATTTTATGAAGAAAGTTATTCGTCATAAATAGCTGTGCATGGTCTAACACTTAATATGCAAATATAAAATATTATATTTTATCAATATTATACGAGCTATTATGTAAAAAAATTGCATAAAAGTGTAATTGCATATTGACACATCGTTTTTAATTCTGAACAACTTTCCATAATAACAATTTTCAGTATTATGAAAAATATAGGTATTTTACTCCTAACTGAAATTTTTATTTATTGACATATCTTGTACAAAATTGATAAATATTGATATTTTATGATTGCATTTAAAGTTTTAGAATATGCAGAGCTTTTTACTAAGAATAACTTTTTATTTATGATTCCATTGCAACAATTTTTTGAATATTGAAGAGATAGATTTTGAATAATTGGTTCTTTTTTCTAATACATTTTAATTTTTAATATTTTTGTGAAAATTATTTGTTTATCTTTTTTTTTTAAGAATGAAATTCCATATTTGTTTGATTGGATTCTACTTGTTTTTCATTTAAATATCCGCCATTTTGGATCCGCCATTTTGAAATTTAAATTTTTAATCTTTAATTCAGATTCAACAACCTGTTAAAAATAAAGACAATAAATGTTTTAGAAAAATGTTCTTTTTTATGTTCTTTTTAGAAAATCCGCATTTTGGATCCGCCATTTTATAGTTTATAATGTTAACATTTAAATTAGGTTTGTCAAAGCTCTCAAAAACAAATATATGTAGAAATAAATACATTTTGTAAAGAAATTATGATTTTGCAACTATTTTTTAAGTTATCCGCCATTTTGGACCTGCCATTTTATAATTTAAATTATCAAAATTTGATTCAGGTTCAGCAACCTCTCAAAAATATCCACATATATGTAAACAAACACGTTTTATAAAAAAAATCGGATTTTACAACTGCTTTTTAAGGAATTTTAGGAAAAATCCGCCATTTTGAATCCGCCATTTTGAATTTGCAAATTGTAATGTCAGATTCGGGTTCAGCATAATCAAAACTAAAATAAAAACATTTTTTATCAAAATAAAATGTTGAATTCACCCATATTCTTAACATTATTTATACAAAACAATTGTTATTGTTTAAACAATTAATAAACAATTAGCGGCGAAATTTGTGAGTAGAACTTTTTACTTTAACATATTTATAAACTAACAAAAAAAGTTTTAGAAAAATATAACCTTGTTTGATTTTTTCCGAAACATTGTATCTTCTCGTTCTAATTGCACTCCCCTATATTTACTTATTACTTTTTGTTTAAAGTAGATTGTAAATATGCAGTGGATCAATAAAAAAATAATCTACAAAATATTTATAGTCGCATTATAAATTTATTAATTGCATCCCCAGAAGTAATAAATCATTGACGTAGGAAATAAAAAAAACATAAAATATGAGCCAATAATGTATACACATTATACAATAATTATTGACTAATATAAGTTTTTATATAAAGGAACAACTGATTAAATAATCTTAAACAAGCAATTCTTCGAAAATTTATAAACTTAGTATGTATTAAATTTTTATTACGTGCGAAATTTAACGCAATAATATAAAAATAAAATGTTAAAGTAACACGTTGTATACTCCCATTGAATTTTATTTACTAAAAGTTATAATAACTGTTTTTTCTGCGCATTTTGTGTAAATATTTCGCTCCTTAATATGATTCTGCACAACAGTTACGTACATGATAAGAATCACATGAATAATCTGCCAAAAAACATTTCTAAATACTAAAGAAGGTTCCCCTATTACGCAAAAAAATAACAGTAAAGAAAACATTGTATAAAGTTTATAACAATATGTATATTTAAAAAAAGTACAAATTCTTTGGAAATACACTACTTTTAATTATTTGTTCTAAATTTTAATGGTGCTACTATAGTATGCAGTCTACCTCGAGGGTGTGATCTACCTGACGGATTTGTACAAAATAATGAAATGAAAAAAAAAACTGAGAAACTCTTGTAGAAAAAAATATTTATTCACAAGTAATAAACATTTACTATATAGTAAAATAATTTTTCTACGACCGTTTAGTAACATGCTCATTATTCGCTATTTTTTCATAGATAATAGCACTCATTACTGTACCCGTGAGTAATAATTCATTGCTCACGGGCTGAAGTTACTCACGGGTCATTACTCACGGGCTGAAGTTAGAGTCAAGTGACGCATGCCACTTTTAATATTAATCGTATATTTATAAACTGCAAATAAAATTACTTAAAGTTGTTTATTTAATACAATAATTATTGTAATTTATATCAATAATTAATTTCAAAAAATTTTTAAAGGAATTTTAACTGTTACAATGTCAGTATATTTTTTACGTTTATATCTTGTTTACTAAAAATTTTGAGGTTTATCATTTATTTTAGTGACAGTGACATTAGCTCATTTTATTTATGTTAATTGGAATTTATAACTAATATTGTGTTTATTTTGCAAGTTATATTGTGTTAAATATGTTATAATATATTATGTATAGTTATATTATTATATTAGATATAGTTAAATGTAAATATACATTATAACTATTAAAATACGTCCACCGACAACAGCCATTTCCTATTTATTAGATTAATTGACAGTAGGTACAAATTTAAGCTTATAATTTTTCGGAAACGAATAGAACTTATATTGACTATTTCTAGTTGTATTTTTACAATAAATAATAATTTGGTAATAGTAGGTAACCAATTATTCAGCCACGCACTAGGGTTAAATACCATTTAGGTATTCTTGTAAATTATTAGGTATAATTTAAATCTTGAGTAGTTGATAATTAAATTTTTTACTAATTAAGATAAAAAAAAGGTCGTAGAAAAAGCATAGCATTCTACTCGCATGTAATGGCTATTACTCACGATGATGAAGTTTGCGACACGAGCCGTAGGCGAGTGTCGTAATTCATCAGAGTGAGTAATAGCCATCATTACATGCTCGTTGAATAATATACTATTATTTAAAAATAAATTTATTTGAAAAGAGGGGTTGATATTGCTCATACACTGAGAAAAGTTTACGGCGTTATGCGCATAATAGTAAAGAAACTAAATTTGCATACAGTTTATTGTATATTCCTAAATGGTAGTAGTATAAATGTTTATTAGTTTCTATTAGTAACAAATATTTCGCCTATAAAGGTGCCTTTCATTCTTGCGTGAAAACTCTTCTGAGAAAATATTATGGTGATAAGCCGCACGTGTGTACAGTACCGACACAAACAATCCAAAGTGAATAAAACGCATGTCAGAAAAATTATTATTTTAATTTTTTCTATTCTCATACTTTACTATATCAATTATGATTTCACGACCTGTATCATAATGAGCTTCATTATGATACAGATTTTCATTACGATACAGATTTTTAACCAATAGAATCGCGATATGGCATGGCATTCGCTATTAAGGTGGCACAGGCGCAGTGTCCAATGGCAAGTCAAATACATACGCTTTGATAGTTCTCAATATGTAAACAAACTGACTAATTTAAAAATTAAATCTTTTTAAAAAAATGTCTGCGGAGGATCGGGATATTAAAAATTGATCCTCAAATTCATTTTAATAATTGTAACATTGAAAATATAAATGTATCAACAACATAATTAATTTAACCATATAACTACTTAATTTGTTTACGTTACAAAATTAATAAATTTGAATATATTCGTTATTGTGAATGATCATAGAAAAAACTTGCATTCAATTATATAATAGAAAAACAAATTCTACGTACGCACTTTACGTAGGTACTAAAAAGCTTCAGCTTTTGGGTATAAAATAGACCTTTTTCGACAAAATTCACCCGCTTATTACATCTATGGTATAAATGGAAATAAAACCAAATTCATGGCGACTAACACAAACACAAGAGCTGGAAATGTTAACGCAGATCTAATCATCAACGACCAAAACTTCGAAGCGGTCAAAGATTTCATATATCTAGGGACATCGGTTAACCCCAATAATAACACATCAGGGGAAATAAAAAGACGAATAATAATTGCAAACAATATGGCAAATAGTCTATCAAAGTACTTAACAAACGTCTGTCTCAAAAAACTCGTATAAGGCTGTATAGAACATTGATAATCCCCGTTCTCACATATGGATCAGAGGCATGGACGCTAACTAAAACAGATGAATCCGCTCTATCGTTTTTTGAGAGAAAGGTGCTACGTAAGATATTCGGAGCGGTCTGTGAGAACGGAATATGGAGGCGTAGATATAACTTTGAACTGCAGAATATCTACAAGCATACGTTTGGTGGAAAAGATATTATCACTATAATTAAGCGAAACCGCCTGCAGTGGGCAGGACATGTAGCCCGGGCCCCTGAATCGAACATGATAAAAAAATTCTAACAGCGCAACCCGTGGGAATGAGAAGACGGGGTAGAGCAAAGCTGAGGTGGATGGACGGGGTAACACAAGATGCCGAGAAGATCGGAGTCGGCAACTGAAAAATGCAAGCAAGGGACATAACAGAATGGCGTAGAAAGCTTGAGAAGGTCGAGGCTCTCTAAGGGCTGTAGCACCAAGATGATGATGATGATTACATCTATGGTTGTGATAGAAACTATAGTTTTATTTTAGCCTATTTATTAATGCAGTTTTCTATAAAACTAAAATTAGCTATAATTATATATGTATATTAATAGTTATTTATGATATAAGTGTTAAAATTACACGTTTAAGGCACGCATGTGAAAGTTACACAGTACTTTTTAACACGCATATCATACAATCTTTTTTCTACAAACGTAATTACAGGACAATATCTACAAAAACTTTTACTTGAACTTGACTGACATTCCATTTTTATATTTTTTTGACATTACATCAAAATTGCCTATACGATACGGTCAATACGAACTGCAGTGCCTTAAAATTTTTTTAAAGTACTTAAGCACTAGTGCCTTAAAGTAGCATTTTTAACGCTCGTATGGAGTGCTAAAAATTACATTTTTAACACGGTTGTAGAAAAAGTATATTATATAATATAATAATTATAGCCCAGGAGGTAGTGTCAAATTTACCCGGAGCATTTTAGCATGGCTGTTTTCTTTTGATTTAGTTAGGTGTTCCAAAGCTTATTAACAAATGATGTGTCAGCTGGCCCAAAACCGGGGATTTTAGCCAAGAAAAGGTAAAATGTGAAACTTGATGGAAAAACGCTACAACTTATATGTCAAATATTTATTTCTGTGACTTACGTGTGTAATAGCCAAGACCAAGAATACCTAGCTACTGGCTTTCACGCAGGCGACTCGGGTTCAAATCCTGGCCCTGAAAATCTTATTTGTTTTTAAAATTGACATTTTGATTTGAAAAATAATTATTTTTTGAAATTACCACGTTCTTATTATTTATACGACACAATATAAAAAAAGTCTGTATGTCTTTTATAGAATCGTAAATGCATTTGATCATAATATGATAAGATCATAATATTATTATGACTGACCTCCTTAATGAACAAAGTTGATGTACATAATCCCCTAAAGCTTCCTTAGTTAGTACGACCAATCTAAGTGAAAAAGGGCGTTTACCCCCCCCCCTCCACCGACGTTCTTTTTTATTTCTTTGGACCCTAATTTTTCGCTTTTCTATCAACAACCCCTTATTAATCTAAATATTTTCTTGTTCTTTATAATATATAAAAATGAATGTTTGTCTGTATGCTCCTTATTGAATCGTAAACTACAAATGCATTTGATCATTAATATTATGATGACCTCAAGCACAGTTGTTGTACATGAACCCGGAAAGGTTTTTGAGTTAATACGACCAATCTAAGTAATCATTATTTACGCAGACACCACAAATAAAACAATATTGTTTATTGGAAAAAAAGTATACGCAATATTTTTGAGTATTTTTTGGCTTTCTGGTGATTCTTAGGTATTTAACTTTTAAACATTATTTTTTAGTTCGAATGCGGTACGAAGTTTGCCGGGTCAGCTAGTTAATAATAAAACGATATTCTTGAACTATGTAGTTTGGCATAGATTAAGTATAAATCATTAATTTATGAATTTTAGATTGTAAGAATAAAGCGTCAGCTGAATATATTATGATCAAATGCAAAGTTTACCATTCTATAAAAGACATACACACTTTTTTATATTGTGTCGTATAAATAATAATAAAAACGTGGTATTATCAAAAAATAATTATTTTTCAAATCAAAATTTGAATTTTTTTTTGAGGTCGTCTGACATATGTCTCCGATGGCACTGCAGCCTCATGGGCTTATTGTGCCAACCATCCTACCTTTTATGTCACCCAATCCACAAGCTTGGTTCCACGTACCAAATTGTACATCCCTAGCATGGGTTGGGTGGCATATTCTGCTGGACTTAATTTTGGTTGTCCATAAATAGCCTGCCTCTTGTGATCCAAAGCCTCACACTCGTACAGTAAATGATATGCTGTTTCAGTTCCCCTATTGCACAGTCTGCAGTTAAGGTTCCCTTTGTACAGCCCAATTCTATTCAGGTGTCCTTTCAGGGCACAGTGACCCGTGAGAAGACCTGTAGTTATGCGGAGCTGACTCCTATGTAATTTTATTAGTGCCTCAGCTATCCGTTTTGAGGGTTCCCTTTCTTTCGGCCTACACTATTTCTTTCGGCCAGTTCTTCCAGTTCTTGCCGGCATTCCCATACCAGCCTTGACGTCACTTTCGGGCTCATTAGTGCCTTCAGTGATGCTTGGCTGTCTGTGAGTATATTGATCCGTATATTTTCATAGGCTCTCAAGTTGTTCATTGTGACACACTGCAGAATTGCGTACATTTCCGCTTGAAACACAGTTGTGTATGTTCCTAGTGAGAAACTGAGTCCTACATTCTCTGTTTCACTAAAACTACCGGCTCCAGTGCCTTCATCGGTTTTTGATCCGTCCGTATACCAGATCGTTCCCCTGATTTTGCTACTGATGCTGTTCCACTCCCTTCGGGCATTGATTTCTATTCCGAAGTTCCTATTAAATGTGTATTTTGGTACCATGTGGTCAGTGTATGTATCAGATATACTTACCCCACCTTGGTTCCAAATCTGATTATGCCCAAGGTTCTCGTATTTATCCCTTGGTTTTCCTTGCAGCCTGTATGCTCCCATCCTCGCTTCCCCTTTGATGAATATATCAAGAGGGGGTAGGTCTAACAGGGTTTCCATTGCCGCCATCGGTGTTGTAAATTTGAATTTTAAAAACAAAAAAGATTTTCAGGGCTAGTAATTGAACCCGAGTCATCTGGGTGAATGGCAGTAGCTAGGTACTCTTGGCTGTTATACACGTAAGTCACGAAGATAAATATTTGACCTATAAGTTGTAGCGTTTTTCCATCAAGTTTCACATTTTACCTTTTCTTAGCTAAAATCCCCAGTTTTGGGCCAGCTGACACATCATTTGTTAATAAGCTTTGGAACACCTAACTAAATAAAAAGTGTGTGTGTTTATGTTTTATTGGCACTGGTTTAAGCAACCAACTGGCCAGTCAATGTGTTTTGAATTCTCTCTTTTACAAAATATATGCTTAGTATCTAAATTTAAAACTATTAGTACTACTGTTTTTTTTTACTCTGTTTTTTTTATTATTTTTTTTATTAGATATATTTTTTAACATTTTTTTTATTACATTTTTTATTTTTTTTTATTTTTTTTTTTTTATTTTTATTTTTTTTTTTATTTTTTTTTTATTTTTTTTGTTAGTTTTTTTTTTTTTTTGTATATTTTTTTTATCGCGCTAAGACCTAAACCCGATTCAACCTCGCGGAGGTTTAGATCTTAGTAACTTTTTATTTTATTTAATTTTTTTTTTTTTTTTTTTTTATTTTTTTTTCTTTTTTTCTCAGAGCTTTAATTTTAAACAATTAACATGGTTGTATAAAATTTTATAAACATCTAGATTGTTTGATTGTAAAAGGTATATAAGATTAAAAGGAAATTGTACATTAACTTGAACTAGATTGGCAAAAAAGTTTGATATTTCAATAAAATGTAAAGGACATTCTAACAGCATATGTTGTAGATCAGCTAGCTCTCCACATAAACATTCATCATTATCTACAAGTCCTATTTCTCTTTTGTAGACTGGAGTCAGACAGTGATTACTTCTTATTCGACAAATAGTTTTGATAAAGCCTTTGTTGGAAACTTGATTAAACCATGTCTTGATGGGAAGTGTAGGCTGGATTTTTTTGTAATAATTTCCTTTGTCTGAATTATTGTATTGTTCCTGCCATTTCGTCCGTTTGATAGATCTCATAATAGAAATTATGTCTCCCATAGGAAGTTGATAAGTATGCAGAGTGGATTCCTTCGTTGTTGCTTTTTTAGCCAGATCATCTACTATTTCGTTGTTTTTTATACCAATGTGTGCTTTTATCCAACACAATATTATATTTTTGCCCGATTTCAAAGCTTCACTGTTCATTGCTATGATGTCACTGATGATATAATTTTCTGCAAAATTATGTACATTATATTTCAATGTCTTTACAATGCTTTGGCAGTCTGTAAATATAACATAATTGAGTTCTTTTTGATTAATACATATTTTGTATGCTTCTTTGATTGCAATGAGTTCAGCTGTGAAAATTGTCATTTTATCAGGTAATCTGTTGTTTATTTTTATACTTTTTTGTGGGTAATATATAGCATATCCAACTTTTCCTTCCATTTTTGAACCATCCGTATATAATTTCTGATAACTCCCCCAGTTTTTTTGTACACACTGAAGGTGGTCTATTTTAGTAAGGAAGTCTGTCGCACGAATATTACTTAAATGACAGTTAACTGGAGATAAATAATCTTCATAATTTAGCTTTCGAGACGAGCTTTGTTCAATTTGGTGTATGTCGCCAATGGAATTAGAAACGTTGAGGAAGCTTTCCACAACTAAAAGCAGTTTCTTTTTTTCCCAGTAATAATGAGTTAGGTATGAGGTGGTTAAATGAACAATTTTATTTAATAGCAGTTTATCGTTAACCGCTGTTTTAACTATAAATTTCTCACTTAGGTATTCCCTGCGTAATGAAAGTGGAGGTTCATTAAGCTCACATTCCATGACCAATATAGGTGTGCTACGAAGATAACCAGTGCATAACCTAAGTGCCTTATTTTTGATCCTCTCGATTTTTTGGAGTACAGAGTTTGATGCTGAGCCATAAAAAATAGATCCATAGTCTAAGATTGATCTTATCAAATTTCTGTATAGTAATATTGATATGTTTGGATCAGCTCCCCAGTTACTGACACTTACAGTCTTCATGATATTCATTGCATTTTCCATTCTTCGTAATATGTAATTTGTGTGTTCTTTCCAATTTAATTTGGAGTCTAAAAATACGCCAAGAAATTTTATTGAAGTTTTATAAGGAATACTAGTATTATCAAATTGTAGATGGCTTTGAGGAACATATCGTTTTTTAGTAAAGGTAACAATGGTTGATTTACTCTCTGATATTGTTAAGTTATTATCGGTAGCCCATTTTTTTATAATATTCAATGTCGATTTAAGGTAGTTATTACATCTATCTATTGACTTATTTTCTGCATATATCGCAACATCATCAGCGTACTGTAGGATTTTTATGTGTTGAGGAAGTTTAGTTTCTAAGTCAGCAGTATACAGTATATATAATATAGGACTTAGGATGCTACCCTGAGGTAGTCCCAAAGATGTGTATCGGGAGTTAGATTGATCTCCATTTAATCTAACGTGAACTGCTCGATTAATGTATAAGTTAATGATGTTCCATGTTACTATCTCGGGTATTCCTATTTCCAACATTTTCGCGTATAGTATGTGAAGATTAACGTTGTCGTAAGCCCCTTTTATATCTAAGAACAAAGCACTAACTGCTTTCTTATAAGTAAAGGAACTATAAATGTCTATTAAAAAGTGGCAGAGGCTATCTTGTGTGGATTTACCTTTTCTAAAACCAAACTGACTTCTTGGTAATAGGTCGTTCTTTTCTAGCCAAAATTCCAGACGGTTTTTAATAAGTCTCTCATATGTTTTTAGTATACAGGAAGCCAGACCGATTGGACGGTAAGAATCCCAATTCTTTGATGATTTTCCTGGTTTTAAAACCGGGATAATAGTGTAAACGTGCCAATCGTCAGGAATCTTTATGCGGCGCATCCAAATTTCATTATATATATTTAGTAGTGCAGCCTTACCAATTCTTGAAAGATTTGATAGCATCGAGTAATGGATATTATCGGCACCTGGTGCTGAATTTGAGTTTTTCTTCAACGCAAAGTTTAGTTCAGTGGCAGAAAATGGTTTGACTAGGAAACGGATTGGTTCTGGATAGTCGTACAGAGCATTTAGTTGTAAATCAGGAATTACTAATTCTGCAGACGGCGGTGTGATATTTTGATGGAACTCTTCTATCCACGAAGCTTCCGACAGAATAACAGGGACTTTGTTCTTTGTTTTTCTATTTTTTATTCGGTTAACTTTTGACCATACATCTTTAATAGGGACTGACCTATTTAGGGATCCGACATAATCTCTCCAGCTATTTCTTTTAGTTTGTTTAGTGATCTTCTTGACATGTGCATCATCTTTTTTATACTTAAGTAGGTTTTCATAGTTTGGATTTTCTTTGAATATACAAAAACTTTCCTGTCTTCTTCTGACTGCTTCTTCACATTCTAAATTCCACCAGTATTTTCCTCTGGAAGTCGGTTTTTTTATTTTAAATTTGGGGATGCAGTAGGATGCAGTTGTATTTATATTGTGCAAAATTTGTTCATAAGAATTTATATCTTTAAATTGAGAGAATACATCTTCCGAATACTGTTCATATAATTTCCAGTCGGCATTCTTTAAATTCCACTTTTGTGAATATGGATTATATGTATGAGTTGGTTGATCCTCTAACTCTACTCTTATAGGTGTATGGTCTGAACCAAATAGGTCTTGAAGTGTTTTCCAAGTGATCAGGTGGTTTAAGTCAGGAGTACAAATGGTCAGGTCTATTGCCGATTTCGAGAAGTTCCTAAAGAAAGTAGGAGAGCCATCATTTTTGAATATTAAATTATTATCGTCTATACAGTCCATCAAGATTTTACCTTTCATATCTGTTTGGTTGTCTAGGCCCCAGGCAATGTGGTGAGCATTAAGGTCACCTCCTATTATAAATGGTCTTTCCATAGATGTTATGAAATTGTTCCATTGTTGTAACAATAACTTGGTTCCTGGGGGAACATACATAGATATAAATGTGACAGTATATGACTTAAACTTTATTTTTATTGCTACTTTATTGACGTTTATTAAATCTACTTTCATGGTGACTTCCTCGTAATATAGGTTTGAATTTATTAAAATTGCTGAGCCACCGCCAACAGTTACTGAAAAGCGGTCGTCTCTGACAATATTGTACCCGTGAAAGTTATAATACTTTTCTGGTTTAAATCTAGTTTCTGATAATAATGCGATATCAACTTTCTGGTCTTCTAATAGGTGGATAAGGTTTTCTCTATTAGAGTTAGCCGATCTACAATTCCATTGACAAATTACCAATCTATTCATTATTATATAAGAGAGAACTTAAAACTGATTGAATTGAATTTACTAGAACTGATTTTTCTGGAATTTCAAAATTTTTGTGATTTATATTAGAGATAATACTTGTAACTATATTTGATATTAATTCTGTTAATTCTTTTGATGGTTCATGTATTTTAGATCCTTGTTCTGGATTAAATGTAGATTGATACGAAGAAGAGGTGATAATACCACCAGGTCTGTTGGACATGGGGTTTAACTTTATTATTTTTTGATGTTCCATTGTTACTTGGTCTGGTGAGGAAGAGATAGGTCGTTTGTATTTTGGTGGTTTTATTATTGTATATCTATTTGAAACTGAAGGTAGAGCGAACTGATTGGAAGATGTTTGAGACGTGGACAATTGAGTAAAGGAATATGAAGAGGATGGTGCATTCATATTTGGAGTTTGATGAGAATTTATTGAGGAATTATTGGCTGCTATAGATGCATAAGTTATCTTAGGAAAGAGTTTAATTGTTTCCTTAAAAGATAAGCTGTTTTCAGACATATAATGTTTTATTTTCTTTTGGCGATCAAATTCTGGGCATATCTCCCATTCATTAGTGAAGTGTTCACCTTCACAGGATAGACATTTTTTGTTAAACGATGATAAAGAACAAGAATCGGAAAGGTGAGATTCATGACACTTAAAACAGCGAGGATTACTTTTACACTGCTTACTCATGTGCCCATACCTATAGCAGTGGTAACAGATAATTACCTTTTGCTGGTATTTTTCAACAGTGTGTAAGACATGATTAATTACTACATACTTTGGTATATTCTGGCATTTAAAAGACACAATAACTGATTTTGTTGGATTAAATATTACTTTGTCATCTGCTACTATTTTTCTTGTTATTCGTTTCACATACTCAACCGAGAATTTGCAATGGTGATCAAATTCCTTTATTCTATTTTTAAGATATTCTTCCGATATATCTGAATCTATATCCCTTACTACACCTAGTTTAAACAATTGAAATTTTGGAATGTATGCGGTCAGATTTTTTTGAATAAGGAATTTGGAAGTAACTAAAGCATTTGCGCTACTATAATTTTTAAATGAGACCCTAACTCGGTTGCGTCCGATTGAGTCAATTTTTTTTATATAATTGTCAATTTCTGGATGTAACGTAAATAGGATCTCGCCTATTTTAACAGCGTTTAATTTTCCTGTAAAATTTAAACTGGAGTTTTCAATGAAAATGTAAAAAGGTCCTAAATCAATTTTTTCGTATAAATAAACAGGCCTGGTTTTTTCTGGTTGATCTGAGTTTACTAAAGTATTTTGTTTTTCATTAATATTGTTAAGATTAATACTACTACTTATCTTATTTTGAGGCTGGTTGGGTAGAAATCCATTTAAATCTTGTAAATCACAGCTACTATCCATCGAATTCTCAATATCAGGCGGTTCGCCTCCACTAGATGACTCCATAGAGGAGTTTTCAAGTAACGTTTAACTTATGAACACTTTCAAAATGTAAACTAAATAAGGAAAAGTTTAACAAAACTAAACAAACTAAATTAGAACGGTATAAATCAAATAATCCGCCAAAAATTAATATTTTTCGGAGAGATTTCCAAATTTAAATTAACTTTGACATTTATTTTGACGTATGTAAATAAAAAGAAAACAGCCATGCTAAAATGCCCCGGTTAAATTTGACACTAACTCCCGGGCTATTATAACATACTACATACTAAAAAGTAATGAGATGTGGCTTATAGTTGGGTTTTTTTAACTCACTTGACGCATACGTGCTATAATAATATAATAGTTGTATTCTTAGATGAATTAACTAATTAGGGAATTTATTAGATGTATAATAGAGATGCCATTTGCTAGAGATGCCATTTATAGTTAATTAAAGTTTCATGAAATACTCACGGCGTCTGGAATTCTATCGATCTATTTAAAATGAGTGTGTCATCTCATTTGAAAGTATAATTAATAGATTCAAATTTGAGATCACATATGCAAGAATATATAATATCTACTATATATATATCTGGTAATTACACTTCAATTAAATATGTATTGTCTTTAATTATTTCCCAGTTTCTTTAAATAGAATCAAACAGTAAGGGAAAATAAATATAGTTTCAAGAGTTATGCATTTCTTAAAATTATGCTCATTTTTATAGTTGATTTTGTCGTGAACAGATTAACGGATTCCTTTAATTCTTTTTTATTATTTTAGAATTTTTTTGGTATTTAAACAGCTGGGCAAAGGTTTGCTCAAACTTCTTTTTTGAAGTTTGGAAGAAAAAAATGTTTTTCTTATGTTAAGTTTGAGACACCAACATTTCGTTTTGTTAATATCCCTGATATCTTTAGAAACAAAAAAAATGGAAGGTTTTATTCTTTAACATAACGTGTTTTAATTGAAACAAAACTAAATCAACATGTTAGTGTGACGTTTCAGAAATTTACAAGAGGTGGTAAATTATGACATTTCATATTAGTTACAGAAAAAATATGTTTTTTCCTTTTTTTACTGTACCACTTTTATTTTGTCTTCGTAGTCCTTTTTTTATTGTATTGCTTATTTGCATAAAAATCAGCAATTCCAAAAAAACGCCAAAAAACAAACACTTGAATAAATATGATTGTTAGAAAGTCACCTATGACCAGAACAAACATGTTTCTACCAAAAATTAATTTAAAATGCCTTATATGTATAATGGAATGCACAGGTATTATTGTTTTCCTAAAATTTACAATATCCAATTCAATTAGATGAATCACTTCATATTGATTCACTCAAAACACACATACGGTGTTTTCGGTACCTTTTTTCTAACATTTTTGTTATACCTAGGTGTATTATTCAAATGCGTCAGAAGGATTAGTAGTAAACCTGATGTTTACTATATACACTAATAAATAGTTTGGAAAAGCCGGGAAAACCTTGTTTATTACAGACGAAGAATATTTATTATCAATTTGAATGTTTTCGTAACAATATGTAGGCGAAAAATGTAATCAAACCTATGTATTTGCTAGGTGTGCGAGACTCGATTGTTTTTATGTATGTATGATACGGCGAGTGTATTATGTGTATGTGGGTGTGTGTTTCTGTGTTTTGTAAAGAAGTAAAAGGAATGTAAAGTGTTTCCAAAAAGGTTATATTCGATATCTAACATTATCAAGCATTGCTGCTGAACTACATGAACATTACTGAAATGTCGCTACTTCAATAATGTTCAGAAAATGTTTTTCATTTGCATTGAATTGTTCATTGACTTGTTTTTTCATGGGGTATATTCTCTGAAGCCAGAAACTCACAATGTTGTAATATTTTAATTCTTATAATAAAATCCGTGACTAATTGGATAGCAAAGACGAAGATCAGAACAAATGGAATACGTGCTTATTACTAAATTACTTACAAAACTTCAAATTTTAACACAATCATCCAGCTTAGTGGTTACACTACTATATTATGTCCAACATATTTTTTTCCTATATCAGTTATGTTTAGTACTATTATAATTATTCATTCTTTATAATATAATTATAGTCGTTGGAAATTTACTACAAATACTACAATTTACTACATAGTAGTAATATCCTGAGTTGGATGACAGATGGGAACCAAATAATTTTACATGGGGAACTATGGGATTACAAACTACAAAGAGGAAGACCTCAACTTAGATCACCAGACGGATAACACAGGATAGAGAACAATGGAAGAAATTAGACCGGACATATATATGTCCAAAGATGGACATTCTTGACTAATTAGATAGATCGATAGATATATCTATCATGAAGGGAATTACTTATCTATCGCGTAGTTTTTCTTGCTCGTTAAATCAGTGTATTTTGATTATTTTTTCTCTGGTATCTCTTATAACTGCTTCAGATCACATTCTTCTTGATCTACCCTCTTTTCTTGATTCTATTGCTACTTTTAATTATACTTGGTTAATTAGTTTTAACTCTTCATTCGATCTACTCTAAATGATCCAGTCTCTGAAGTTGTTCTATCTAACTTATTTATCCGTGTTATCTTGTGTACAATCCTTAGATGTATTTATTTGTTCGTTCTGATTGCAATTTTGTATTTCACCAAAAACTGTATAATATTTTTCTTTCCTTTTTTCGTTTTGTCTTTTTGTTCATATCCTTGTTATGCGATTAAAAAGTGATGTTATTTGTGACGTTGACTGAATATACAGTATGTCCCTGTAAGTTGTATCCATATGGAAAACTTTTTTGTTATTAATTTTACGAAAAAAAGTTATTCTTTATAAAAAGTTCTGCATGGTCCAAAACCCAAGATTCAACCATCCGATATCAAATTTTATGAATATTATACGAGGTATGTCAAAAAGTTTGAATTTCACTCAAGAGTAAAGTAGCTTTATTTTTCACAATATTGAAAATTGCTATTATGAAAAGTTGTTTGGAATTAAAAGCTATATTCTAATATGTAATTACATCTTTCCAATTGAAAAAATTTTTTTTTTTTAAATTATGGATAACATAACATTATTTTCAGATATTTCAATTCTGATAACTCTTTTACTATTAATTTTACGAAAAAAGTGATTCTTAATAAAAAGTTCTGGATGGTCTAAAACTTAAAATACAACCATTTTATATTAAATTGAATCAATTTTATATGAGGTATGTCAAAAAAGATAAATTTAGATCAAAAGTAAAGTACCTTTATAGTTCAGAACATTTCAATTAGAAGGATGTAATTACATATCTGCTGAAACATAGTTTTTAATTCTACATAACTTTTTATAATAACAATTTTCGATATTGTGAAAAATAAACGTATTTTACTCTTGAGCGAAACTCATATTTTTTGACATACCTCGTATAAAATTGATAAAATTTGATATAAGATGATTGTATTTTAGCTTTTAGATTAGACCATGCAGAACTTTTTATTAAGAATCACTTTTTTTCGTAAAATTAATAATAAAAGAGTTGTCTGAATTGAAATAACTGAAAATAAAGTTAGTTATCCATAATTTAAAAAAAAATTCAATTAAAAGGATGTAATTGCATACTAGAATATAGTTTTTAATTCCAAACAACTTTTCATAATAGCAATTTTCAATATTGTGAAAAATAAAGCTACTTTACTCTTGAGTGAAATTCAAACTTTTTGACATACCTTGTATAATATTGAAAAAATTAATATTTGATGGTTAAATCTTAGGTTTTGGACCATGCAGAGCTTTTCATGAAGAATAACTTTTTTTCGTAAAATTGATAATACAAAAGTTTTCTATATGGATACAACTTTCAACTTACAGGGACATACTGTATATATTTTTAAAAACAAAAATAATTTTTTTATACAATAACATTTTTATCATGAATTGCAATTTGTAAAATTTATATTAATTTTTCTAGTGCAAAATTATTTAAATGGTGAAAATTTTGATCGTACAAACATATTTGAGTAAATAAAAAAATCATTTTTATAGCCCTTAATCCTTGTTAAAAGATTCCCCATGATCACTTAATTAACATATTTGATTTTTCAATGCTTTTGAAAGCTTATTTGCTCTTGTATAGATAAAAAATTTGTGATTTATATACCAAAAAATTTCCCTTGTAGAAACAGAAAACTTTTCTTTAAGTCGTTGTTTTGGAGATAACTTTATTTTACTAGTAGTGACATTATACTTTTATAATTCTTATTTTTATTTGTCGGAATTTTATTAAGAATGCACAAACAACTTTTGATTGAAAATTTACTTTTATTCATTTTTGTCGTTATTTTATTCATTCTTTCTGAGAAAATATTAATTTATTGTTTGCCACTAGCGAGAAATACCGTTGTGATACGTTCTGAGAAAATAATAATAAAAGTTATACAAATAGGGGTGTGTAACGTTGGAAAATAAGTGTTATACGAGTTTTTGGCTGAAGTAACTCAAAAAATTGTAGTCATAAACAACATTCCCGAATCTTTCTACAAAAATTAACCTTAACCAACTTTTACTACTACATACTTCATGTCGGTTCTCTTCTATGTCTGCCTCTCAGCTCTTTTTCTATTCCTTCGCTCCAATTTTTCTCGGTCTACCTCGTTTTCGATTTTCTTCTGGTTGCCATTGTAGTATTTCCCTTAGTATTCGTTGTTCATCTATTCTTTGTATATGTCCGATCCAGATAAATTGTTTTGTTGATAAGTCGTCCGTGATTGTTCGTTTGATTTCCATTATTTCTCTAATGCGTTCGTTGTTAATCCTTTCTCTTCTAGATCTTCCTACTGCCCTTCTCCAAAAAATCTACTTCCATTGCTTTCAGCGTTGCTAGTGTTCTTTCTTTCAGTGGCCATACCTCACAGCTGTATAGAGTGATACTCTTCATTATAGTCTCATATATCCTCTTTTTATTTTCTTTGCTGATGGATTGGTCCCATAAAATGCTGTTTAAGATTGTGATGGCTTTTCTACCGGACGTATTTACAAATATATAATGAAAGAACTGTCTAAGGTATAATAGCTATGTTTGAATTTTTTTGTATACTTACCCCTATAAGTTCAAAGTCTTCATGGACGAATATCGATTTTATCGCCCAAAAAGTGCGCCCATGAAGCATATATTATAGTTTCTATCCTTATGGAATCACATAAAAATAAAATAAAAGAAAACATGGTTCAGATTTGATTACAGTACAGAGCCTCTACTATGAGCTTATACGTATTTCGGAATAACCGTTTCTCATCGGAACACCTGGGTAGAGGCACTGAACTGAAATCAAATATTTTCATCCTTTCCGGGTAATTATCAAAATAATTACCAAAGATGCTACTTGCACCATCCATGAATCAAAAGTCTAATAAGTGAGGAAATAAAATTCGAAATTATTTATCCTCTTAGCTTTTTAACTTGTAAAAATAAAGCATAAGAGAGTGGCGAAATACTCGACAGGGGAAATCTAGATTGCATTTCACGTCCTGTCATTCACCGTGATAATAATTTTAGCAAACTATTTCCTTTTAAATCCACCAAAGGTGAATAAAGTATAAACTAAAAGAAAAGAAAAGATGGTTCTAAAGGAAATAGTTTGCTAAAATTATTATCACGGTGAATGACAGGACATAAAATGAAATTTAGATTTCCCTTGTCGAGTATTTCGCCACTCTGTTATGCTTTATTTTTCCAACTTAAAAAGCTCAGATGATAAATAATTTAAAATTTTATTTCCTGACTTATTAGACTTTTTATTCATAGATGGTGCTAGTAGAATCTTTGGTAATTATTTTGATTATTTCATTCATAGGAGATTCTGACCAATAGAAAGCTACAGAAATCTGAATTAAATCGATAATTTTTGATAATCTCCCGTCGTTAAGTATATTACGTCAGATGCCCTTCGTTGCTAGGAAAAAATACATTCAGTGACATTAATGACAATTAATGTTTTAAAAATTATAAAAGTGATGACTTTCAATCGTCAAATATTTATAAAAACTGTGTGTTTAATGGTACTTACATAAATAAATTACAATAAAATTTTGGTTTTGAACAGTTTTATTCATGAAATAATCGCAACAAATTGCACTCGACCTCTGAAATTAATATAGAATTTTTGCTCTCGTGACACTTTGACATAATTTCACTCGCAATTAAAACTGTCAAAGTGTCACTCGGGAAAAATTCAATAATTTCAGAGCTCTTGTGCAATTACTACTGATAATTACCCGGAAAGGATGGAAGGATTTGATTTCAGTTCAGTGCTTCGAGTGCCTCTACCTAGGTGCTCCGATGAGGAAACGGTTTCAGAGGATAAATAATTTCGAATTTTATTTCCTGACTTATTAGACTTTTGACACATAAAAATAGTTTCTATCCTTGTGAAATCGGTACTCACCGGAGGGACCGCGGACGTTCGGATACAGCGTAAGTTAGCGTCTCTTTGTAAAGACAATGAAGTCGATTTTTTAAAGCAACAAGACATTTACTCAACACACACTACACACTACCGCAGGTATCTGATGGAAAAATCAAATGTACCATGCCAATGGCAATTATTTGTTGAGATATTAAGCTAAATAAAAAAAATATTCTGGCCCTTATTGCTATTGTTTGATCATTATTTTCTGAAATCCAGATTCTTAGGTATTTGTATTTATCAACCCTTTCTATTGGTACCTTTTCGAAATGTATATTTACTTATATATTTTTAGACCATATTTTTTACAAAAACTGTTTGTTTTGTTTAGTAGTAGTTGGAGTGAAAAATGACTGATAGGCTTAAAAACACTTAGTCAAAAAACAGTTAACACATCATTCAAGTACGTTGCTTACTATTCGTGATTATTTCTTGGCATGCACTTACGTCAATAACATAATAACATATGTAATATTTCCACCAGAAATCACCTTTTCGCTTAACAGAAATAATTTTCTGTTCGTGCTTAAGTAATAAAACAACTGTTAGCTTCAATTCTTCGTGACGTCAAGCAAGCTTTTAATTTTTCATGGAACGAGACCAAAGCATTTTTCCAATTGCTAAGGTCACTTCCTTCTTGTAAATAGCTGGTTAGTATCGCGTAGGAAGATAATTTCATATTTGACCAATTTTGTTTCTTAAAATAACCGAAATAGGTCCTTTCCTTGAAACGTGGAGTCTCTTCGAAATAGCTAATGTTATTTAATGTTTTATAGTACAAAGTAAAAAATTACACTCATGGACAAAAATATGGAATGTTTTGAAATAACCTTATTATGAAAATATTAATTATTATTTAGAAATGAGAAACCTCGACACCGTAAGGTACAAGAGGACGGCTTAAGTAAGTAAGTAGAAATGTGAAGTGAAATTTTTTATGCTGAAATACTTAGCCCTCCCAGTGTCATAGGAACAGGATTTAGGATTTCTTTTCAGAATTCGTTGTTTAAAAGTTAGTGTCATATAAATTCTCGACAGGATTTAAATCCGATATGGACTATATGGTGGTCAATATAATTTTTAAATTTAATTTCATCAAGGTACCGAAGTATTGACTATTCTAGCGGCATGAGAAAGTGCGTTACCGTGCATTAGCACAAATCAGTCACATCATTGTCACATGTTGAGACATATTTGTCAAAATAACTGTCAAAGTTTAAATACATAATTCAAAGTTTCTCTTCGAATTTTGTGATTTAACCACAGATTATTTAACGTAGATAAAATTTGTTCAGTCCATTCTTGTATCGACATATCAAAGTAATTTAGTACAGCAAAAAAACACCCTGTTCGGGACTGTGACAAGCCCAGTCCAGGAAAACTAATACACAGGTACGCAAATGATGATAAATATATTTTTCAAAATATGTTTCCATCCGGGATAAATACAGAGTTTAGTAATAATTCAATAACCAACCCACAAATGTATCAACAAGTCAACACACAAGGGCAACTAGCCATGAATGTACAAACCACGCCATATCTAATATCGATGTCGCAACCAGCACCAACTAAACCAATGCCACCTAACTTGTACCCTCCACTACCACAGACACAAATTCCATTAGTGCCGATCACATATCATAGTTCTGCTTCAAATTATCAATTACAACGATTGCCATCCACCAGTGAAGAAGAGGAAGAAAACAACGAACCAGCTAGCAGCAACGATTGGCAAGAAATTAGAAGCTCAAAAAGAAGAAAAATCAGAAAAACAACAGACAATGCAAACAGTACAAATATTATTGTAACAGAAAATAGATTTGAAGCGCTAGAAAATGAAGTAATCCCTCCCAAGGAGAACAACACAGCAAACTCTCCACCAATTTTCATACACGGTGTACAAGACTATCAAAAAATGGTACAAAAAATTAAGGATGTAGCAGAAAGGGAAGAATATCATACAAAAAGTTTAACTAACAATGTCGTAAAATTAAGTTGTGGCACGCCAGATACATATAGAAAAATGGTTAGATATTTTAATGAACATAACATTTATCACCATACATATCAGTTAAAACAGGATCGAGCCTATAGAGTTGTAATAAAATACCTTCACCACTCTACTAACACCGAGGATATAAAAAACGAGCTCCTAAAACTGGGTCATAAAGTTCGAAATATAATAAATGCACAACACAGAATTACGAAAGAGCCACTTAATTTGTTCTTCATGGATCTCGAACCGGCAGCAAATAACAAAGATATTTATAACTTAAGGGGGCTACAGAATAGAGTTATTGAAATTGAACCTCCCCGAACAACCAAAAATCGCATAATACAATGCATGAGATGCCAATCGTACGGTCACTCCAAGTCATATTGCAATAAACCATTTGTATGCGTCAAATGCGGAGGAGCCCACAATACCACAACTTGTAAGAAGACTAGAGAAACTCCAGCAAAATGTGCATTATGTGGTGGGGATCACCCCGCAAATTATAAAGGATGTGAACATTACCAAAAAATTTATAATATTAATAACAGGTATCATAACAGGAAACGTATTAAATCCAGCAATAAATCAAATACATACACAACCCAGAATATATACACAACCCAGGATTCAGAATCAGTATGAAAGTTACGCTCAAGCTGCAGCAAATAATCAGAACAATAACGAAGATACAGCGAGTATACTTACCAAATTTCTAGAAGAGTTTAAAAATTTATTTAACCAGCTAATGCAATAAAACAGTATGGTGCTCAACATGATTTCCATGCTAGTAAATAAAGTAAACTAACAATGTCTAAGTTCATAAGAATTGCCCAATGGAATGCCAATGGTCTTCCTAATCATAAAGAAGATATAAAACTATTTCTGGAACAAAATTTCATTGACATACTACTAGTAAGTGAAACCCATTTTACAGACAGAACCTACTTCAAGATACCTAAGTATAAATTATATTACACAAATCACCCAGATGGTACAGCCCACGGAGGTTCAGCCATATTGATAAGAGAAACTATAAAACATTATGAAATGCTAAAATACGAAACAAATCACATTCAAGCAACATCGATAAAAACTCTTCCATATGATATAACTGTCACAGCAATTTATTGTCCGCCCAGGCATAGACTTACAAAAGAAGATCTTCTACCCTTTTTCGAAACTCTAGGGCCAAAATTTATAGCAGGTGGAGATTACAACTGTAAACATACGCTATGGGGTTCACGCCTAACAACCACCAAAGGCAGAGAGCTAGCAAAAGTTATCCAGGATAAGAGCTACTCATTCCTATCGACGGGATCACCGACATATTGGCCAACCGATCCAAATAAAACACCAGACCTATTGGATTTCTTTATTACAAACGGAATATCTCAATCATATACAGATGTAGTACCAAGTTTTGATTTATCATCAGATCATAGTCCCATAATTGCCACAATTAGCACAACGGTGATAATCAAAAAACCAACACCTCGACTGCATAACTTCAAAACAAACTGGGACACATACCGGCTAATCATAGAACAGGAAGCAAATCTACTAGTGAGATTGCAAACTCCCCAACAAATAGAAACAGAAACTAATAATCTAATCAACTTACTTCAAAATGCTGCCAAACAGTCTACCCCTCAACCTGGACAAAAAAAATGTTCAACCAACATTCCTCTTGAAATAAAAAGACTAGTAGCAGAAAAACGAAAAGCCAGATCAATTTGGCAAAGAACTCACAGACCAGACGACAGGACAATTTATAATAACAAAACAAGAAACTTAAAAACAGCTCTAGAACAGATGAGAAACAACTCATTTGAAAACTATGTATCAAACCTTTCGCGTCAAGATAACTCTATCTGGAAACCAATCAAAAACAAAAATAAACCACTATTTACTTCACCTCCAATTCGGAAAAACTCATTACCACCAGGACCATGGGCAAAAAGCAACAAAGAAAAAGCTGATTTATTTGCTGAACATCTAACTGAAGTCTTCAAGCCACACGACAATGACCAAGTACAAGAAGTAGAGCAGGAACTAGCCTTACCAATTAATCAACGAGAGCGACTAACTTTAATTACACCGAAGGAGATCAAAGATGAAATTAATCATTTGAATGAAAAGAAGGCACCAGGCACTGATCTCATAACAGCAACAATGCTAAAACAACTTCCTAAAAAAGGTATAATGAAGTTATTGTACATATTAAATGCAATCTTAAGACTTAATTATTGGCCTATATCACTAAAAATTGCCCAAGTAATTATGATACCGAAACCTGGTAAAGCTTTAACGGATGTTTCATCATACCGCCCAATAAGTCTACTGCCAATAATGTCAAAACTTCTTGAAAAGCTGTTACTTAAAAGAATTATGAGCGACCTAAAATTCCAAAACTGGATCCCAGAACACCAATTTGGATTCCGGCAAGGTCATTCTACAGTGCAACAATGCCATCGCATATCAAATGTAATTAATAGAGCTTTGGACAATAAACAGTATTGCACAGCAGCCTTTCTGGACATCAGCCAAGCATTTGATAAGGTATGGCACCCAGGATTACTTTATAAAATCAAAAAATCCCTACCCAACAAATACTTTGACTTATTAAAATCATATCTAAATCACAGAGAATTTGAAACTAAAGTGGAGGATGAACTATCAAACCGTAACAAAATTCAATCAGGAGTCCCACAAGGTAGTATATTGGGTCCACTTCTTTATGTACTGTACACATCCGATTTACCAACCTCTCCACAAACCACCATTGGAACTTTCGCTGATGACACAGCAATATTTGCAACTGAAGAGGATCCAAGAGCTGCAGTATTAAAACTTCAAGAACACCTAGACCAAATTGGACAGTGGTTAAAGAAATGGAAGATAAAAGCTAACGAAACTAAGTCAACACATAACTTTCACACTAAGGAAAGACCAATGCCCAAATATTAGCCTTAATCAAGTCAACATACCACAACAGAACATCGTCAAATACCTGGGGCTTCATCTTGATTCTAAATTAAACTGGAAACAACACATTTTAAAGAAGAAGAAACAAATTGAGTTGAGAGTGAAAGAAATTAATTGGCTTATAGGTAGAAAATCTCGACTCTCAATTGAGAACAAACTGCTGATTTATAAAACAGTCATCAAACCTATATGGACGTACGGTATAGAACTATGGAGTTGTGCCAGCAAATCAAACACAAAAATTATCCAAAGAACTCAATCAAAAATTCTACGCACCATCGCAAATGCCCCGTGGTACATTTCCAACCAAACCCTTCATACAGACCTAAACATCCCGTTAGTCAGCACAGTAATTCAAGAAAGTGCCAACAGACATCACGAGAAATTGGAAGACCACCCCAACCAATTAATATTACCATTACTGCAGCCACTAAACAACAGAAGATTGCGAAGATTATGGCCCATAGATCTTCGCTGAAACTGAGGTGAAACCGCTGGGTGATGTACCTCATAACGCCATTTTAGTGTACAATAATACATTGATATATGTTATTGTACTTGTTATCAAATTAGCTTATAGAATATGTAATTCTGATTGTTAATAAATGCTTACAAAAAAAAAAAAAAAAAATCAGTCACATCACATTAAAAATGTTTTCAATGTAAATGTCAGCTATCATTCGCCCATTTTCAATTCCACAAGCCGAAAGCGTTAAGTACCTTGGAATGCACCTGGACAAAGCTTTGACATGGAGAACCCATATATGGAAAAAGCGCCAATAGTTAAACTTAAAATTTCGTAAGCATTATTGGATACTGGGGAGAACATCGAAGTTGTCTACGTTGTGCTACGTAACAAACTGCTGGTATACAATACAATACTCAAACCGGTCTGGACCTATGGGATCCAGCTATGGGGTACAGTAGCAAAATCCAACATATCCATAATGAAAAAATTACAATCTAAAGTGTTACGCTCTATAACAGACGCCCCATGGTTCGTGTGAAACAAAGACATTTATTGTGATCTTGAAGTACCTACGATCAGTGAAGTGATAGTTCAGTGCAGTGTTCGCTACATAAAACGCCTAGAAAGCCATCCAAATGCCCTGGCAATAAACTTGCTTGATTATAGTCAACAAACTCACAGACTAAAACGTAAAAATCCACTGGACCTTATTTATAACTAAGTTTTATAACTCACCGTAATTGTGTTTATATTTTAAATATATGTATTGTTTGTAAATGCGAAATGTATGTTTGTATGTAGCATATTATCGGAATGTCATGTTTGTTCCATACTAGAGGTCCAGTCATTGGACTGACCTCTCTAAAGTCAATTTTTTTTTACTTCAAATCCCAAAGACGCTTATTGTTAGAATTTTTATAGCTAACAGATTGCTGAATAAACGTTTAAAAAAAAATCATTCGCTCAATCACCTCCACAAGTTCAGGATGTCCTTTATTGGGAATACCGCTCCATAGCACTATTGCGCCTCCACCAAAACTAACGATCTATATGAGGTTATAACTGACTTACCGTTCGTCATATGGAAGCGAGATGCTGAAACTTCGTCTAAAGAAGAGTTGGCTAAGGATGTCATCATCATCATCATCACGTAGCGCTACAACCCTGGGTGGGTCTTGGCTGACTCTACAACTTTTTTCTAATTTGTTCGGTATTCCATTAACCTAGGGTCAAATGGAATGTTCATTTTCCGGAGAAAATGGATCTTCCGGACATCTTCTTGGATGTTACCTCTCCATCGCATTCTGGAGCCTCCGAGTGGTCTTTTGCCTGTAGGAATCTCCTCCCATGCCAGTCTTACAAGTCTCTCGTTATTAAGTCTGTGCAGGTAGCCTGCCCATCTTAGCCCCTGTGATTTAATTTCTTGGACAATATCGGCGTCATTTTAGAGTGCTTTTAATTCGATATTGGTTCTGATTCTATACTGGTTTGTCGTGATGTCGTGGTGAGGTCCGGAATTTTTTTATAGATTTTTATCTTTGAACTTCTTGTAAGATTTTTTGATTCTATAAGTACGAATAGACAGCGATTTGCCGATTGGATTCTGTTGTTTATTTCGTCAGTAATATCATTGTCGGCTGTTAGGATGGCCCCAGATACTTAAAACGTATCTCTTGACGTCGAAGTTTAATGTGTTGACCGTCACATTTTGCCCTATCCTGTCTCTTCGTGTCGTTCTATTTATACACATTATATTTCATCTTCTCTTCATTAATCTTCAGCCCTGCTTCACTTGTTGGTCCTTCCACCTTGTTGAAAATGTCTTTTATGAATAGGATGGAGTCTCCAACGAGATCAGTGTCATCTGCATATACCAGTAATAGCTTGGGACCCTGAACCGATAGCAATTCTGTTTTTATTTCGGCCGACCTCATGGCATTCTCTGGTACAAGAATAAAAAGTAGTGGATATAACGCATGATCCTGTTTGTGTCCACTGTTGATTTTAAAGTTGTCAGACAGTTTATTATTTACACGTACTTTAAATATTCCACCCTCTACATATACAGACTTTGGTCATCCGAATGAGTTTCTTTGGTGTTGAGAACTCCGCCATGGCATTCCATACTTTGCTTCTTTCTACGCTTTCATATGCCTGTCGAAAGTCTATGAAGAGATTGTTTATGGGACTGTTATACTCCCATTCCTTTTCTAGAAGGTATCTCAACGTGAATAGTTGATCTATTGTTGATCTGTTTGCCCTACAACCGACTTAATATTCTCCTAGAACATTTTCAATATAAGTGGTGATTTCTACTAAGAATGATGTTTCTAAGATTGATGGCTAAGGATATGCCAGTTTATAGATATGATTGCTAAGGATGTGCTAGTTTAAATCTCATACAGAGGGTTAGTTTTGGCGGCATAGTGCTATGGAGCGGTATTGTTTGGTAAAGATATATCGCACTTCTGGAGCTGACATGTACATTGAAAACAGTTTAGAAGATCATGTTTTGCCATTTGTCAGCCATATTAGATGTGACTGATTCGTGCTAATGCAAGATAACGCACGTCTTCATGTCGCTAGAATAGTGAATACTTACCTTAAGTCAATTTAAAAGTTATATTGGCCACTATATAGCCCATATCAGATTTTGATCCGATTGAGCATTTATACAGGGTGTTTCATTAATAATTGTCCATATAGTAACTGGAGAAACATTAGCACAAAATACGAAGATTTAACCTAAAACACTTAAATAAAATCAGTGTGAGTTACAGGGTGTTTTATCTAAAAATTTAAAAACTATTTTTTCTCAGCATTTTAAAACTATTCGACGTATCCTTTTCATACTTGGCATAAAGTGCAACTACTATACACTCTACTAAATTATGATAAACAAACGTTTTTAGCTACTACCAGAGGCGTACGACAGGTGATAGTGAATGGTTGACCCTTCTCAAATTCTACTCCACTGGAGGAATTACTATTTTAGTGTCATTTTTAGATTCTTCAATACCTTCTACGTAAATAATATACTCTTTATTGGTAACGATAAGGTCATTATTTTTCGAGATATTTGAAGTTAAATATGATACGGTACAGTTATTTTGATTAATTTATGATATGATTCACATGATTAAAATTTAAAAATTATTTATACCCAGTACTTTAAAACTATTTGGCGTGTCCTTATCATACTTGGCAGAAAGTGTAGGTACTGTACACCCTACTAAACTAAATAAACGTTTCTAGCTACTACCAGAGGCGTACCAGACAGGGGATAGTGCCTGGTTGACCCTTCCCAAATTCTAATTGTTATTTTAGTGTAATTTTTTGATTTTCCAATACGTTTTATGTAAATAATATACTCTTCATTCGTAATGATAAAATGATTAGTTTTCGAGTTATTTCAAATTAAAAGTGAAGCGATTCAATACATTAATCAAAATAACCGTGTCGTTTCATTTTTAACTTCAAAGATCTCGAAAACTAATGACTTTATTGTTACGAATGAAGAGTATATTATTTTCATAGAAACTATTGGAGAACCCAAAAATTGAACTACAATAGCAATTCCGCCAGTGGCGTAGAATTTGGAAAGGGTCAAGCATTCACTTTTCCCCGTCGTACGCCTCTGGTAATAGCCAGAAACGTTTGTTTAACATAATCTATTAGTTTGTACAGTACCTATACTTCCTGCCAAGTATGAACAGGATACGTCGAATAATTTTAAAATGCTAGGCAAAAATAGTTTTTAAATTTTTAGATAAAACACCCTGTAACTCAGTAAGGAATTACATTTTATTTAAGTGTTTTAGGGTAAATCTTCGTATTTTGTGCTAAGGTTTCTCCAGTTACTATATGGACAATTATTAATGAAACACCCTGTATAACGCTTTAAAACGTTACATTCGGAAAAGAAAACATATTCCTATTAGACTGGGACGGCTAAGGATTGCATCACAAAAAATTTCACTTCACATGATAATTTCAAAATATTCCAGATTGTTGTCCTTGAGTGCATAATATGCTAGTGTTTTTCGTGTCATTTTGAATTAATAGTACATTGTTTACCGGGTAGGAAAAGCTTAACATTCCTGGACGACTGTGAAGATTGCTAAGTCGAGGCGCAAGCCGAGACAGCAACACAGAGTCCAGGAATGTGGCTTTTCCTACGAGGTAAACATACTATTTTTCCGCAAATCGTTTAAAATTCGACAGATATTGATTGATTTAAAAAAAAACGCGATAATTTTATTCCCAAATAAATGGTGCTTTGAAATTCCTAATAAAATTACTTGGGTTACTATGGAAACGTATTGAGGTTGAATTGTCAAACTTGACGCTTATAAATTTAATTGCTGGTGTTCTCGAAAGTAAAATGATAAGTGATGATGAAATTTCCATTCCTGGGACTCCTCCAGAGCTGGTTGAGGCAGTGAATACTGCTTCATTAGAATTATTGCCAAAGAAATCAAGAGAAAAGTACGAAAATGCATACAGACGTTTTATAGATTATCGCATGAGTAAAAATACGAGTTCTTTCTCAGAAAATGTTGTAATGGCATACTTCCTAGACCTTTGTTTAAAGATGAAATCTTCAACATTATGGGCCAATTATTCAATGCTGAAGTCAACCCTTGCACTTAAACACAATGTAGATATATCTACATACTCAAAACTTCGTTCTTTATTGAAACGGCAAGCTCAAGGTTATAGGGCAAAGAAATCTAAGATTTTAACGAAGGAAGAAATTGAAAAATTTATCCAGGAAGCTCCAGATAAAGAAAATTTAATGATTAAGGTAATTTACAAGGTTTTAATAGCAATGTGTTTTCTATCATTTATGTAGAACACTAACAACTGTACGGAAATATCATTTCCTTACAGTAAGGAAATGACATTTCCTTACAGTAAGGAAGTCCTGACTTTTTCTTCAAGAAATTTTGACAGGAATGTCAAAATTTCCTGGCGATTTGCGGAAAAATTAATTTTTATCGGCAGTAGAACTTTATTATACAGTGTGGGCCAAAGAAAACAGTCCACCTCGATATTTGGCAGTATTTATTAAATTTTAAGGAAATGACGAAACAGGTCGATTTTTGATCTAAAGGGGATACATTTTTACATGTACATACATCTGTCATTTGTCAACCCCCTCCCTTCCACTTCCCCAACCTTTATTTTTAAATAGGGAATAAGGGTCGTGTGCTAGCTCATTTAAAAGGTTATTGAATTCTCTATTAAATAATATAAACATTAACATAATTATTTATACAGGGTTTCTAAGAAAAATTGTTTTAATTAAATTAATTAACACAAAAAGAAGAATGTATGTAATTAAAAAAAACGACTAAGTTTTCACTCTAATGGCACATAAAACAACATAATGCTATTCTACATCCCACCAGAATGAAAACAATGGGAACCTTCTCTGGTTACACCTCCGAGGCTTCTACAATTTGCAAGCCATACGGATGCTGAGACTAAGGAAGATGAGGGAATTCTACAATTTACAATTCACGTCCCATCTGCTCAGCGCGGTATTTATTTAATTCAAAATACATTCTACTGCTGTCACTAAACAGAAAAAAATGTTTTTTGATAAATAACTTTTCGCTTAATTTCAATGTTCAAGCTGCCACCCATCTGTCTATTGGTAGGTTGAATATTGAATTTAAGCAACAAACAATATTTATTTATGAAATAAACATGTTCTCTGTTTTCTTTCAGCAGTAGAATGTATTTTGAGTTCAATAATTTACGTACATTCTTCTTTTTGTGTCAATTAATTTAATTCAAAATAATGTTTCTTGGACACCCTGTATAAATAATTATGTCAATGGTAATATTACTGAATAGAGAATTGAATAACCTTTCCAATGAGCTACCACATGATCCCTATTCCCTATTTAAAAATAAGCGGCGGGGGAAGTGAAAGGGAGAGGGTTGACAAATGACAGGTGTATGTATCGTAAAAATGTGTGTACTGTTTTCTTTGGTCCACACTGTATAAATAATAGAACATGTGGTCTATTAATTTAATAACACACTGTAATAACAAACATAGCAGATATATTTATATTCATAAAATGAGCCATAAAAACGAGTCGGAAAAACCGAACACTTTTGGCACAGTTCAATCTATCTATTTCTCATCGCTCAATTAGTCACATTTTTAAAAATTAGGACACTTTTATACATTTTAAGAAGACTAATAACCTATTTTCGAACCTGGACTGATTTCAGATATTCTACGAAGTTTACATAACGTACAATTTTTTGGCAAGCCCAGGTCTAGCGGTAAAAAATATTGAATACGGATTCCGCGAAGAAATTTACATAAAATCACAGACATTTGATTGTGTGAATTTATTTTAAAAAAGTTTCATGGTATTTTTATTTGCTTTGATTTTATGCATTATTGAATTCTGGTTATTTATTTGCGTCGGCAAATCTTCCCAGCACGAAAACACATTAAGATCCATATTTTGGGTAATTTTCGTTGATGGAATAGTATTAAAGCGATATTTTTATTCATATTTAAATTTACTTCAGGATAACTACCAATCAGGGTAAATACAACTAGTTAATAGTGTGTTCTTTTTCTTCTTCGGCTTTTTCCAATTATGAAATCGCCATTTTCGTCCCTACACAGCATTAATCTATTCTCCCAGTCATCTTCTCTGAGGTCTGTACTAGGGCGGTCTGATAAGTACTTAGCCTTCAAAAGAAAAACGAAAATTTTGGAAAAGTGATTATTTATTTCTGAACGTAGTCTCCTTTTATCTTGATACACTTAACGTAGCGATACTCCACCTTCTTTAACTCATCTGAAGAATACCTTTTCCCGAGGTCTGCAAAGTAGGCTGCCGTGGCTGTGATGAACTCCTTACTCGACTTAGATTTCTGCCCGGCGAGTTAACTTTTTAAGTTTGGAAACAAAAAGAAGTCGTACATGCCTAAATGTGGATAATGCGTTAGATAGAACAGCAGTTTCTAGCCCAATTCGACCATTTTGGCCATGGTGATGTGATAGCTGAGGTGTGAGCCAGAGCGTTGTCATGGTGGAAGAGTATTTTTTTCTTCCCCAATCGGGGCTGTTTTTTCTGAAATTCGGCGTCGACTCGGGCCAATAATGCGGCATAGTAAAGCCCTGTAATCTTCTTCTTCTTCTTCTTCTTCTACGGGACTACAGCCCAAATTGAGCCTTGGCCTCCTTTATTTTTTGCCTCCACCCTTGCTTGTCTGTGGCTGCTCTTCTCCATACACGGACTCATAAAAGGGCTTGTGCGTCGCTGTTTACTGTGTCTTCCCAGCGCTTTCTTGGCTTTCCAACCGGTCTCTTTCCCTGTATTCTAGCATTCAGTGCTCTTTTTAGTAGAATATCCTCTCCCATTCTTATCACATGTCCGGCCCATTGCAATCTTTGTATTCTAATGAAGTCTGACGGGCATTTCCTTATAAAGTTGATAAAGCTCGTTGTTGTATCGGCTTCTGAAGATTTCGTTTTTCTTCACAGGTCCTAGTATTCTCCTCAGTACTTTCCTTTCGAATGTTTCGAGTTTATTTTTGGATGTTTCTTTCAGGACCCATGTTTCACTGCCATAGCATGCTATTGGTCGAATTAAGGTTTTATAGATTCTCATCTTTGTATTTCGGTGGACAATTTTAGACCGAAATATATGGGAGAGGGCAAAATAAACCGTTTCAATGTCATCTGCATGTATAACGTTTTGTGGATAAGCCCTGTAATCGTTTTGACCTTTTCCAAAAAGTGGATATAGATCATGCCTTGTGAACCCCAGAAATTGGTGGCAATCACCTTTCCGGCCGATTGGACAATCTTCGCCCTCCTCGGAACATGTTGGCGAGGTGACGTCCACTGTATCGACTGTTTCTTTGTCTCTTATGTATATGTACTAGTAGAATTATGTTTCGTGGACAGTTACGAAACAACGTAGAAATTCATTTGGATTACGCTTAAAGAGCATTAGACACTGTTCTGAAGTGGTCTCATGATTGCGTTTATTGTTCGGAGTTAGAAAATGCGGCAGCCATTACGCCGACAGCATTTTATGCCCAAAATTTCATCCAGGATATGACCAACGAGATTTTTTAAGATGCCTACTGTCTCAGCTATCTCACGCACCTTCAGTCCGCGGTCTACCAATACGAGATCGTGGGCTTCTTTCACGTTATCCTTAGTGGTAGCCATTTTTATGCGGAACATATCCGCATGTTGAAACTCGGTAAACCAACTTTTGACGATTTACACTACAGCCTTACTAAGGAGTAAAGACATGTCTATGTTGTGTATGCTTTCATGTACGCAGGTTTACGGAACCTACAGTTTAATATCGATTCAAACTGACTAAGGATAAACGAGTTGTAGTTGTACTAAGCAAATTACTTCTCGTGGGTTTTAATTGATTTCCAAGAGACAACCCCTCGGAAATACTTTTTGGTTTTATGTTTGTAACGGATATCAGAACCCCTCAACAATGACCTAGCACCTATGAGCCAGCTATAAAACTTTATAAATATTCTAAATATTATTTGAAAAAAGATACAAGATACAAGTGAATCACGAATTGACTTTCAAATAAAAGCATACGAAAGTCCAAATTTTGACACAACAATAACTGGAGGGTATCCAAAATATTTGCCTATTTTGTCGATTTTCAAAACAGCTTTTGGCATAATGAATTATTAATTGGCATTAGGTATAACCTTAACACGTTGATGGACAGAACGTCTAGACGTCTAATTTCCATTGATGTAATGTGGCACAACGTCTATAGACGACATTTTTAAAATAACGAGTTGTGACAAAAAATTGTTGTAAAAAAATGACACATTACATCTACAGATGCATATTAAATGTAACACGACGTTTATAATCGTCGTCCACATGTTTACAAAAAATGTTAAAAAACTCATTGTTTCCATAAACTAAACTTACGTGCATAGAAATCGGCCCATTTAATAATTTGGTCATTTTTGATGTCTCATCTTTCCTAAACCCGTTGGCCGATTTAAGTGATTTTTTGAACATGTTATAGCCTGACTCTTTAACAATACCACTGTAATAATATTGTTGCTAAACATATACATTTTCGTTGTATACCGGGTATACCAATCAAACTGTGTTTTTTTCTCAAAGTTCGCATCACCCTGTGGAATATTCTAGCATTTATAAAATACTGAAATTAAAACCCAACTATAGCCTCAGGTTTTCTTAACATTCTGTTTTTAGATTCATTCTTTTATGTTGGAAAATAAAAATAGTTACGTACTTTAATAACTAGACATGTTCTTCATCAATACACAGTGTTTTTAAATAAGTGCGACAAACTTTTAGGGGTAATTCTGCATGCAAAAATAATGACAGTTGGCTTTATAACGTATATCCGCAAATGTTTCGTTTCCGAGATACGGAATGTTGAATTTTTTCTTACAAACTAACGATTTATTTTTGCTTTAAAACCAGTTGAGATATGCAAATGAAATTTAGTAGGTTTTAAGAGATAGTTATTGCGAATTTTTGGACATAAAATTAAGAATTTTATATTCACCATTAGCGTGTATACGGGTAATATGATCTGTCATATTGCACGTATGAGCGCTAATGGTAAATATTAAATTCTTAATTGTATGTCAAAATGTGCAATAACTACGTCTTAAAACCCACCAAATTTCTTTGGCATATTTCAACCGGTTTTAAAGCAATAAAATAAATTCTCAGTTTGTAAGAAAAAATTCAACATCCCGTATCTCGGAAACGGAAAATTTGCGGACATACGTTTATAAAGCCAACTGTCAATATTTTTTCATGCAGAATTATCCCTTAAAATTTGTGGCACTTATTTAGAAACACCGTGTATTGATGAAGAACATGTCTAGTTATTAAAGTACCTAACTTTTGTACTATCCAACATAAACGAATGAATAAAATACAGAATGTTAAGAAAATCTGAGGCTATAGTTGGGTTTTAATTTCAGTACTTTATAAATGCTAAAATATTCCACAGGGTGATACTAACTTTAAGAAAAAAACACAGTTTGATTGGTACACCCGGTATACAATGAAACTATAGTTGGGTTTTAATTTCAGTACTTTATAAATGCTAAAATATTCCACAGGGTGATACTAACTTTAAGAAAAAAACACAGTTTGATTGGTACACCCGGAATACAATGAAACTTTACCTATTTAGCAACAATATTATTACAGTGGTATTGTCAAAGAATCAGGCTATAACATGTTTAAAAAATCAGTTAAATCGACCAACAGGTTTGGGAAATATGAGACATCAAAAATGACCAAATTTTTAAGTGGGCCGATTTCTATGCACTAGATTATAAGAGCTAAAAGAAATTAAGAACTTTCCCTAATCTACTTTGCAAAATACATATAGTGTCACAGCACTTTCTTATACATTTGACGCACTGTCCGTCAACGTGTTAACTTACGTAAGTTATCCAGGCCGATAATAATAAACTTTTTATTTTCTTTAATAACGGTTTTTAAAAATTCACTCGTGACAAAGGCCCTAAACAAGGATGTCTATCTCCGACCTTATTTAAAGTATATATTCAATTATCGCTAGAGTAGTGGAGGAAACAAGTATCCGGAATGAAATTAGACATAGGCGGTGGTAAATGTCTAACTCTGTTTTTCTCAGAAAAACAGAGTTTTTCGCAGAAAATCAGGTAGTCGTAGCGAATGATCAGGAAGACATGTACTACATGTTTAGAAAACTAAAGCAAAAATGTGAAAAATATGGGGCGTCAATATTAGCATATCAAAGACAGAGTATCTTAAAATAATGGATGATTAAGAAGATCCAGAGTTAGAAATTAGAACCACAAAAACATGTTAATAATATAAATATCTCGGATCTAAATGATCTAAAGAAGGCACTACCAAAAGAGACATCGAAAACAGAACGCAGCAGGGAAAAAGCGGTAAACATTCTAAGCTCTTTACTATGGT
Organism: Diabrotica virgifera virgifera; assembly: GCF_917563875.1. Lineage (NCBI taxonomy): Eukaryota > Metazoa > Arthropoda > Insecta > Coleoptera > Chrysomelidae > Diabrotica > Diabrotica virgifera. The sequence continues at coordinate 83,923,570 of NC_065445.1, read as the reverse complement.
CTAAAGATATTAGACAAACAACGACATTGACAATCTATCGAACCTTGGTAGAGCCTATTAAGACTTATGGAGCAGAAGTTTAACAGATCACGAAAAAAGATAGAAAAAGAATAGAAGTAGTAGAAATGGAAAAGGAGAGCGTGTGGTATATCCAAAAAAGATCGCATCAGGAATGAAGATATTAGAAGGAGGAAAAATACTGTATAGTCCAGTGTAGATAGAATTGAAAAGAGACAACTAGTGTGGTATGGCCAAAGAAAACTTTAAATTACATACCACAACAAAGAAGAAGGAGAAAGATTTCAGTTTCCTGGGAAGAAAATGTGCGGCACATAATGAGAGAGAGATCGTCAAAGAAGGCGAATGGATGGACAGAAAACCGATGGTGGTCGAAATGCAAGAAGCGGCAGAGGCTGTAGAATACCTAAAATTAGAACAATAGTAAAATATTCTTATTACTATTTTTGTAGTAAAAATTATTTTAAGTATAATTTTTTTTAATTTAAATTTAAATTTTAAAATTTAAATTTAAAAAAGTTCTTTTTTAAACGCTTTTATTTAGTTCAATAATTTGCGTCAAATCTTTAGACGTTAATTTGACTGCCTTTTCCCCAATGCAAATGAATAAAAATTTGCAGACATATGAATTCGCGGGAACAATACATGAATAGTCAATAAAAAATATTTTTTTATGTCAATTAATTGTTTAAATAAAAAAATAACGATTTTAATGGAAAATTAATAAATTCTCTTGTTTTTTACAATGTAAAAACTTGAAACTTTTACGAATTTTAGCTAGTGATATGAACTATACATAATTTCACTTTTTACGTTAATTGTTTACGTTATGCTTCATAAATAAACAATAAAGTTTCAAATTTTTTGCCGATTCCGACTACTTTACATGTCATCATATGTTTTATACATATTCCAATAAACATGACGAAATATTTTAATGTTTAAAAAGTGTAAGACTAAAAAGTAAAAAATAAAAAAATATGAAAAAAGCATTTTTAAGAAACGCTTTTCTTTTGTTACGAGTGACTAAAATTTAAAATATTGTAAAAAATCAACTAAAAACCAAAAAATAAAAAATATTGAAAAAATCTAACACATTCGTTAAAGAAAAGCGTGGGGCGAAAACCGTTTATTTAATGAAGACGCGCCACGCTTTTCTTTGGCGAATGTGTTAGAGTTTTTCAATATTTTTTATTTTTTGGTTTTTAGTTGATTTTTTTACAATATTTTAAATTTTAGTCACTCGTAACAAAAGAAAAGCGTTTCTTAAAAATGTTTTTTTCATATTTTTTTATTTAATTATATTATTCACAAACTCTTAACGAATATAATCCGAATGTTAATCTTTTTTTTGTTTTTGTAGATATTTAAATGTTAATAAAAAACTGTCTCGTTTTCTAACTGTTACATAATAAATCGTTAAGATTTATAATTTAAATTTATAATTCTATAAATTTTGTGTGGGAACAAATGAACTTATCAGTTTAATATTTTTTATGGCCAACATTAGAGATTTTACAATTTCTGAATCATAATGAATTATAGGTCTGGATCCCGCGTACCAAAAAAAAGTTGATTAATAGCAAGCTGAAAATTTGTTAATAGCTTAACGATGTCTCCTCGGACAAACTTTGATGCATGGGAACACTTGAACAGGAGAAGTTTTAATTGTGGAACAGGTCAAAACTTTGGAACGTCCGACTATGAAAATGTCCCATGTATTTTGTCGGACAGAACTTCCAATTGATTTGTTACCCTTTCATTAAACTCTCATGCAAATATCAGACTAGTATTTATTACCAACTGGGCATTTTAATAAGTTCGACACGTAGAACGACATGTGAAATGACAGGAATTATGACGGGTGATAAATAGCAGTCTGATTTTTGCATGAGAGTTTAATTAAAGGGTAACAAATCAATTGGAAGTTCTGTCCGACAAAATACATGGGACGTTTTCGTAGTCTGACGTTCCAAATTTTTAACCTGTTCCCGTGTAACCAATTAAATTTTCTCTGTTCCAGTGTTCCCGTGCATCAAAGGTTGTCCGACTAGACACCGTTAAGCTATTAACAAATTTTCAGCTTGTTATTAATCAACTTTTTTTTTGGTACGCGGGATCCAGGCCTATTACGTATGCAAAATTTATAACAGACATAAATGGTTTTTTGTACTGTGCCGTGGTCGTGTCACCTTATCTACTATTCCTTTGAAATGGATTAATTATTGAATTATGTATTTATCATTGTATGATTAATTTAAGTCATTCATTTTTTTTATTCATTCAGTGTTATTCATTCCGTTAGAGAAAAGTTGACAACGACTGATATAACTTATAACGTCGGACTTTATAAGATGTGTTGATTTATATGATGTAATAGTTAGTCTCTGTTCTTTTTTCCGGGTCAAAATGGATGCAAATTTTCCAAGATAGAGAGGCATGGAATAAGGAAGAGGAGGCCTATATCTAAGGATGGATATTTAGGGCTGATTAAATAAATAAATAGTTAGCCCCTACTTACAGTTTTAAACAGATGAATTCCTATAAAGAAACAGTACAAAACCATGTCTTATTCTTCATGTGCTATCTTCTCTAGGAAGGTCGGCAACCATCATGGCAATTCGCACTTTCGATACCGCTGCTCTAAAAAGATCAACAGAAGTGCAGTTAAAGCAAGCTTTCAAATTGAAAACCAGGAGATGCGTCTTCTTTTGTGAGTCCTCCTACCCTGTATTCTTCTTTGTATTATTAATTACAACAACTTATAATGCTCGCCCCTCATTACATGCCCCATATATTGCAGTTTTCTAAATTGAATTGGATTTAAAACCTCTCTTTCTTTTCCGATTCTTCTCAACACCTTGACATTCGTGATTATCCACCCAAATTATTCTTAATATCCTTATGTAAGCCCATAACTCGAAGGCTTCTAATCTGTCCGAAACATCTTTTAATGTCCAAGTCTCCAACTCATAAAATAATGCGGAGAACACGTAGCATCTCAGAAGTGTTATCTTTTAAACCACATCTTTCAGTTTTGTATATTCAAATATATGTTCTTAGGATGTCTTTTTGCATTTAATTCGTTATCTAAATATAATTAAATGTGAGTAAGTCTCACTTAAGTGGCTAACGTCAGACTTTTTATTAATTGTTTCCTCTGCATCATAGATAAAAGCCTTCTCAAGAAATAATATCTTCGACATTATATTTGGATGCTTTTATCTTTGAGTTTAGAAAAAACTGAATTTACTGTTAGAACTGTTTGTTTTATTTGAAAATTTAAAGTCACATACAGAAAATGTTCATGTCAAAGTGTGATATCCTCTACATATGGTAAGTGGTGTTGATGTATTATCTGTGTAGTCTCTAGTTAGTGTCCAACTCTCCAACTTGTAATTTATTTCCTACAAAATTTCTTCTTGCTCGGGCTATTTATCTTGTTGTCTTTCTGTTGTTTTATGAAAAAATGAGAAAACTACGTTTGACATTACAATATAATGATCTGAACAGTATGTCATTGCTCTGTATGCTCTAAACATCTTGTGCTTGTATTGTAGTGTTTTGATTTATTATGACTTTACACATTTTGCATAATTTTGTCGAAACTACTGGCAACATTGTAATGAAATTTTATTCGATATATTTTGAAAGCCGATACATTCCATGAATGTGTTTTTATATCTGACTCTCATAGCTAGTTACAAGTTTCGTATCAAATATTATTCAACATAACTTTATTAAGGGTAGAATTATTAATCGAAATTCCAAGTGAACTTAAGCGGCTAGGAGCAAAACCTTGATCCAATGCTATTTAAATGCATGCATTTGTTTCGAATCCTGAGAAAACTTCTCAGTATTTTTCACAAATTTAAAGGCCGAATGAAAGATTATATTATTGCCGAGGGCAGAAATTCCCTGAAAACTTCTATAATGTTTATTTTAATAAGTTGCAGGGGTGAAAAAAAAAGAAAAAAATTTAGTGTGATTTTTAATTTTAAATATTTTATTCAAAAGAAACTTTTTGTTTATTCTAAGGTACTTTCGGCCCTCGGCAATAATGTAATCTTTTATTCTGCGTTTAAATTTTACAAAAATATTTATTAGTTTTCTCAGGATTCAAACATTATAGAATTTGTCAACAAAAAGGTACTCTGGTGAAACTAGAGACTGTGTGCCATTTTCGGAATATTTTGATTTAAAAATTATGAAGTAATAACCGATGCTGATATAAAGTAATGACAAAGTTATTAATTAAAAAAATCACAAGAAGAAAATTAAAATAGAGGTTAAGAACATAAATTAAAATTCAATAAAAGTATATGTTCACAATGAACTCCGTTTTCACGATACAATATTTCTCCGTACAATATGTAGGTACTAGAATTAGTGTAGGAAAGAGAGGTTAACCCTCGCAAAATGGACACAAGTCCGGTTTTATTTTTTTTTTCTGGTATATCAAGGAGTGCTTATTATGAGACTAACTTTTTCTTAAAAAATTTCGTCCTGGAACCCCCTTTTCATCCCTTTAAAGGGGGTAATTTGTGGTTTTTGCGAAACGTAGCCCTTCCCATACGTTTTGCAAAAAATTTACTTTATAGTAAAATGTAAGAGGACTATATTTCCTATTATTAATTTTCCGACAGCATATGTCTATCACCCACCCTTTAGCGGGGGTGGCGCCGTAAAGTTGACAAGTTTTTAAAAAAGATGTTTTTAAAAAAAATTATTTTTCCCTAACTGTAATGGAAATTAAGAAAAAACCCTATTAATCACAAATGCGGAAATTAATCACAAATGAGTGGCTGATTTTTTGGTGTAGGTTTCATTTAAGGGTAATTGCCCATTTTTTAATTACAGTGTGTTACATTTTAAAAAAACCCCTTTTATACCATCTGAACCGCTTATGTTAGAGTAAAAAAACTTTCAGCAATTATCCATGTACTGGTGTTATTTACAAATTTTTATAATGCACACCCATTTTTCCCCGAAACTATCCCAAAAAAGAAGGAGAATTAATAAATAAATAAATTTTCTTGGAATCCTTCACACACCATGACCTTTATTAAAATGCTTCATATATCATTTTGTGCACGTTCTTATTACCCATGCATGGACACCAAAAGCGAATTCTTGATGCAACCCCTGTAGCCAAGAAAAAAAAATAAATGGGGGGTTGAAAAGAAATTTTTTTTTTGCTTTTTGACCCATATGGGCATATGCTCCATCAATAGGGTTTTCCATAAATATATATGGTTATTGCAACATTTCTGCAGACACTACCCCTATCCTTGAAAATAAATTGTAAAAACTACCCCTATCCCTTGGCGAGGATGTTTTTACGATTTTCTCATTACCTATGCATTTTTTTGAAAAAAACTTATACATAATTAAAGACCACTCTTTTCTCTACAAATAAGGTCCAATGCATTTTTTTCGTATAAGCAACCGTTACGGTACAGTGGCGCCGTAAACCCCAGAAATGCTTTGGGGGGCTCCAGTTTTTGTTTTTTTTTTCGTCACTTATTCATTTTATTGATAACGAACCTATGGAAAATAAAAGAACACACTGTCTGCTACACATTATGACGTATGCATATTTTACTTTCTTTACACCCTAAAGCCACAGTGGTGGCCCAAAATCAAGTTTTGATTATTGTCTTTATTGATTTTCCTTTTTTTTTGGGTGGTTCCGGGGAAAATATGGGGTGCATTATACAAATTTGTAAATATTACTTGTACATGGGTAATCGCTGAAAGTTTAGTTACTCTAGCATAAGCGATTCATATGGTATAAAAAGGGATTTTTTAAAATGTAACACCCTGTAATTAAAAAATGGGCAATTTCCCGTAAATGAAGCCTATACCAAAAAATCAGCCACTTATTTGTGAATTATTGCCGCAGTGTTTATTTTTTTTAATATTTTATATTTTAAAATATTTTTTTTTAAAACATATCTTTTAAAAACTTCTCAAATTTGGGGCGTCACCCCCGCTAAACGGTGGGTGATAGACATATGCTGTCAGGAAATAAATAGTAGGAAATATAGTCCTCTTCATTTTACTATTACGCAAATTTTTTGCAAAACGTACAGGAAGGGCTACGTTTCGCAAAAACCACAAATTACCCCCTTTAAATGGATGGTAAGGGGGTTCCGAGGAGAAATGTTTTAAGAAAAAGTTAGTCTCATAATAAGTACCCCTTGATAAATAGAAACCAGAATAATATAATAAGTACCCCAGAAAAAAATAAAACCGGACTTGTGTCCATTTTGCGAGGTTTAACCTCTGTTTCCTACACTAAATAGTAATTATTAGATTTTTGAACTTTTCTTGAAAACAATTTCATAAATTATATTTATATTTAAAGGATTGTTTAAAAACGCAGTAGCTTGTTGGCATGTGTGTCAAACTTTAATACGTGCACACTTTTTATTTTTTGGTCGTAAACATGTAGAAAGTGAGAATTATTTGTTTGTCTCACTTTTGTATAGGAATTTTAATTGCTTTGAACCCAGAGGTTACTATGCGCAACACCTTATTATTGGCAGATTCTCTGGGAAATATCTTACTATTATTAGAGAATAACCACTTCTAAAAACGAAATATAACAAAAATAATTACATACTAATATTTAAAGCAAAGACAAAACGTAATTGGTTAGTAATTGATGGATTCAAGCGTTCTATCTATCTACAGTTTGTCTGATTTACTTACCGTTGCACGTCATTATCTATGTCAGAGATCTAAGTTGACATTGACATTGTTGCCAAAGTATAAAAAAATCCTGAATCCATTTTAAATCAAATAGATCACATAATTATTGCGAAATGGATTATAATACAACACAACAAATTAATATTCAATGTAAATAAATAAAAACATTAGAAATAGAAAACAAGAATTAAGTTATAATCTTACGTTAAAGTAAATAATAAAAACAATAAATATAATAAAACAAATACTTATAGTAAAGAATAAAAACAAATCTGAAGTGTCAATATTGCAACTGTCAAATAAATGTTACCAATGTATGCCAAAATATCACCTTCGTTCGATTACAGTTACAGTGTGTTCCGAACAAATGTGCTTCATAAAAACGCTTTATAATCCATTTATACAAATTAAACGAAACGTATTATTGTGTATTTCTTTAAGTTAACATTAATAGAAATCTTCAAATATTATTTCTACGCGTATGTAATAAAATATGTCTAGTGGCTGTAATTCCAGTGTACTCGGTAAAAGGATTCTAAAAAAGAACACACCTACCGCCTAAATATTTCATGTTGGTATAATGTGACGTCACGGGCTATGACGCGGATGACGTGCAACGGTAAGTAAATTAGATGGAGTATATTGCCCTTCATTTGTCCAAAATTAAACATAGGCCTCCCCCTTATTTTTCCATTCTTTTCGGTTCAGTGCTAATCTTGTAAATCTGGTCCCTGCGTATCTTTTTAGGTCATCCGACCATCTCATCTGTGGTCTGCCCTTTCCTCTTTTATGGTCCCAAGGTCTCCAGTGGATTATCGCTTCATTCCATCTTCCGTCTCTTTGTCTGCCATTGTGTCCTGTAAATTTCCATTTGAGAGTAGTTGCATGTTCGTTTACGTCTTTCACTTTGGTTTTATTTCTGATCCATGTATTTTTCTTTTTATCACTTGGCTTGATACCAACCATCGGCCTTTTCATTGCCCTTTGAGTCTTGGCCATCTTTTCCATATTTTCTTTTGTGAAGGTCCATGTCTGTGCTCCATATGTAACTACTGGTAGAACACATTGATCATACAGTCCGTGGCCATATTATTAGACGCACTATAAGATTTTATAAAAAGAAGTAATTATGAGGTGATACTAAATAGGTTTTTTGGATGTACCAGACACAATGTATATCTATTATTTTGTTGTCCATTTAATTGTCTAGTTTTTATGACAAACTAATCATCGTTATTAATTAACAAATATGTATTTATTGACTCTTGAAAAAAACAAAAATAACGACAATTAAATGTTAAAATGTTTTGTTGAGCCACCTTTAGCCACTATTAGAGCTTTAATTATGCGCGGCATACTATCACTGCAAACCTGTACTACGATACCTTACGATAGAATTAAAGCTCTAATAGTGGCTAAAGGCGGCTCAACAAAATAACATTTAATTGTCGTTATTTTTGTTTTCCTTCAAATGTCAATAAATACATATTTTTGTTCAATAATAATGTTGTTTTATTTGTGATAAAATATAGACAATTAAATGGACAACCAAACAATATAAATTGTGTCTAGTACATACAAAAAACCTACGTAGTATCGTCGCATAATTAACATTTTTTATAAAATCATTTTCTTTACTCATTTTCATTATTTGCCCTAGGTATATGTACTCATTGACTTTCTGCATTGTATTTGATTCTATATGCAGACCCACCGAGAGGGGGGTACAGCCGGTACATTTTACCGGGGCCCGGCGATGTAAGGGGTCCGGTGTCGATCAGACCAAAGAAGTAATTTTTTCTTGTTTTTTTTCCTCCTGAAATATAGGGCCTAGTATTGAGGCGACTGATAATTTTGAGCCCGACGCAATATTTCGCTATGAAATATTTAATATTGTCATGCGCTGAGCTGGCCATCAGCCATCTTACACCATCGGCCAAGAAACGTAGATGCGCCCAATGGCCCTATACTCCACTTGGATTAATGGTCCAAGAAAGAGAAAGAGAGAGAGAGAGAGAGAGAGAGATTTGATATTGTCATAGATTGTATAATGTATAATAAGCAACTTAACCAGAAGATTTAATGCAACGATTGAAATTCATTCGCTATTTGACATTTGTCGACATTCTGATATGAAGATAACGACACTATAAAAAAAATTGATATATTGCGCGAGTTTTATATATAAGGAATACGATAGAGCGATATACAAGGAGAATATTTGTGAATCTCAACTTTCTCCAATAGATTTACTTAATAAAATTGAACATCCCAAATTGGAGTCATTATTTCCTTACGTCGCGTCGTTATAGCGTCAAAAATAGTTTGCAGATTACCGGTGGAAGTCGCTAAAAGGGAAAATATCCTTTAGTTTTCTTTCTCGCATAAAAAATTCTATGAGATCTAAAATGAAACAGGATCAGTTAATTGACCTAGCAACTTTGTACACTGAGAATGATTTGGTAAAATCATGCGATTTTTCGAAAATTATAGACATCTTTGCCAATCAAAAAACTCGAAAAGCACCGGTATTGTAAATATTTTCACTATTATAAAAATATAATGAAAATTTAATAACAGCTATATTTGAAATGTTTGTTATTATTTATTATTGATAATTTTATTTCCATAAAAATTAAACAATTTTTTTCGCTCTTCACTTTTTGCCGGGGCCCCGCTCTTCACTTCTTACCGGGGCCCCGCTCTTCACTTCTTACCGGGGCCCGCTCATCAGTCTCGGCAGCCCAGTCTATATACATGGTTTCGTTGTCCTCTTCTACGTTTATCATATATTTAGTTTTTGTATAGTTCATTTTTAGACCTATCTCTAATAACAAAACAGTGAAAACTTTTGTTTTCAATATTTCCACAAAATTTATTATAAGTTAATGTCACTACAGCTTTTTTGACAGAGTGCCTTTCTCATGTGATCTATATTTACTATGTGTCTACGTTTTATTAAAGTCTTAAACTAAATATATTGAGGAGGAAAGAGCTGTTTGTCTCAATTTGGTCATTCAGAATTATATCTATATTTTTTAATTTATTAATCTCCATGGATTCTAATAAAGATAACTTTCATTTTGAATGTGAAGAATTTGAAACTGTTCATTAAAAGAATGAGTATGATCTAGCTCAAGGGTGGCCAACCAGAAGCTCGCGGGCCGCATGCGGCCCGTCAACTGTCAGCTTGTGGCCCGCGAAGCTAAGTCATTTTTTTTAACATTAAAAAAATAATTACGATATTGAGATCACAATATTTACCAGAAGTATTTTTAATTTCCTCTGTTATGTTTAATCTCAACAAATACCAAACATACATAAAGATGTGCTGACTTGAAAAACGCCAGCTGCGCAAACGCCTCCGCGGGAGACGAGAGTAAATATTTTTTACCTCTACCGAAAGTATACTTTTCCTGACCTGATTGTAGGGAGCAAAGTCGTACTTTTCCTCTCTAGGGAGCGAAAGTACTTTTCCTCCCTAGGAAGGAAAAGTAAAAGTGACGTCATGGTATGTCATTGATGAAATAACTTATTGACGCCCTATAGAATATTCTATTATCTATTACGTTAGTACCTATACAATTTAACGTTTATTTATAGAGCACCCTGTATTTTGCAGAATGGTAAAAACAGTAAATTGTTATTTTGATTTAACAATGTTTACATTAATAATTTGACTGATATTTGACAGTTGACAGATATACTGTACCTACTTGTTAGTTTTAGTGCTCTAATAAATTTTGTCAGTTAGCTACATAAATAAATTATTTATATATATATCGGGTGTTCTACAGCATTCGCCGTTTCCCGCATCCTATTCGCCATGCTTTTCGGTCACGAATATCTTCCTCGTTGAGTTGTCTACTGTTCATTGCTTTCTCTACATCTTGTATCCATGTTCTCTTCGGTCTGCCTCTTTTTCTTCTCTCGGGTGGTACATACTGGATCATTTTCTTGGGCCATCTTGTTGGTCCCATTCTCTGGACATGCCCGTACCATATTAATCTTTTTTGTTCTATTCTGTCTATAATATCCTTTTCTACTTCCATTCTTTCTTTTATTTCTTCGTTTGGGATATGCTGCAGTTTAGATATTCTGCAGCTTCTTCTAAGCGCGTCCATTTCTAAAGCTTGAAGTCTTTTATTTTGTCGGTCTTTTACTTCCCACACTTCCGAGTTGTACAGGACAATTCCTTCCACGATAGTTTGGTAGATTTTTTTCTTTGTCTGATTTTGCAGTCCTGTACTCCACCAAATGCCATTTAGCTGTTTTATAGCTTTTCTTCCTTGGCTTATTCGATATTCTATATCTTGATCGCATGTGGAGTTTTTGTCAAAAATTGAACCTAGATATTTAAATTCATCACATCCTTTTATGTATTCCCCTTCTAATTCTAAGTCTTCAGTATCACCTCCGACTACAAGGTATTCAGTTTTCTCCATGCTCATTTCCAAACCCCATTTTTGGTACTCCTCTTTCAATTTTCTAATCATGTAACTGGCGTCATCTTTATCAGCAGCAATCACAACTTGGTCGTCAGCAAATAGCAACGTATACAAATAAGAATCTCCTACTGGTATCCCCATTGTTTGGCATTTCCTAGTCCAATATTTTAACACATGTGTAAGGTAAATTTTAAATAAAGTGGGCGACAGACAGCATCCCTGCAAAAGGCCTTTCGAAGTTTCAAAGGTATTTGAAAGTTTCGTTCCAATTTTAATTGCTGTTGTTGCATTAGCATAGAGATCTTTTATTGTTTGGATGTATTTTCTATTTAAAGTGGTTTGTTGTAATACCTCAAACATTTTTCCTCTGGGAACGGTATCGTATGCTTTTTTTAAGTCTACAAATACCATGTGAGTTTCTAGATTTCTAGCAGAACGTTTTTCTAGTAATTGCCTTATGCAGAAAATGTTATCTGTGCATGATCTACCTGCCCTAAATCCACTTTGTTCTTCGGAATCTTGCCACTCCTTTTCTATCCGTTTCTTTATTATTCGTCCGTACAGTCTTCCAACTGAGCTGGTCACACTAATGCCTCTGTAATTATTACAATTTTTTCTACCACCCTTTTTGTATATAGGGGTAGTTATGGAGTTTTTCCACTCAGAGGGCACGCCACTATTGCCTGTGAAAGGCGAATTTCCAGCGCCTGAAAAAATGGAATATCTCGGCTAAGGGAAAAAACCCTAACAGAAAATTCTAGCCCTCCAGGTTGGGGGTTGGGCGATGGGCTAACAACTCATTCCCGTAAAATACTAAAGTTGTTACAAATCCACGCGCTATGCCTCGGATCCAGGATGGAAATAAATTATTTAAAAATTAAAAAATTACTTGATATTTGAGGAAGGTGGAAAAGTCATAATATGTATAACATGGGAGTAAAGTGCCTTTTCCTCCCTCGAATGATTACTGCCCTCCGCTACTACGCTTCGGGCTGTAAACTTCATTCTCGGGAGGAAAAGTAGCACTTTCCTCCCTTGTTATACAAATAGCTATTGCGGGTTCCTGCCCTCGCGCGGTCGGGAATCGGGAACTTCAGATCGGTCGGTCAGTTCTGTCAAAGAGTACTCCATAGTTATCAAAATAGTGAAGTTTATTAAGTCACAAGGTTTGAATCACCGTCAATTTCAAGAATTTCTCAAGTCCTTCGAATCAGAATGTGGTGATGTTATATTTTATGCAGAAATAAGATGGCTGACCTGTGCAAGAATGTTGAAAAGAGTTTTTAATTTGAGACAAGAAATACAATCATTTTTTGAAAGCAAATCAAAGAGCATTTCAGAGTTTCAAGACCATGAGTGGGTTTCCGACTTTGCGCATGTCTGGTAGATATAACTAGCCACTTCAATGAACTCAATAGGTACTGGTCTACAAGGCAAAGCTCAATTTATTAATGGCATCATCATCATCATCATCATCATAAGTGGCTCGACAATCCGTTGTGGATCTTGGCCTGCTCACAAAGAAGTCACCACTCCTGTCGATTCCTGGCAACTTCCCTCCATCTTCTGACCCCTAGAATTTTTAGGTCTTCTTCAACATTCTTATTCATGTATAATCTTATTTCTGCGTTTCAAATGAAACTAACGCGTTGGGAACAGCAGCTCCAAACTAAAAACTTCACTCATTTTACTCTACACTTTCAGATCGACCAGATATCACATCTTTGATATCTGACGCACCTCGAAAACAGATTCCAAGATTTTAAAAAACATCGTCTGCCTTTTTCTGCATTTGCAAGACCGTTTTCAACAGACATAAATTCTCCTAGTATTACTCCTATAGAGTAACTAGGCCATTTTCCGTTGGAACTTTACCAAGCTGCAGACGGGGGTTGTGAATTGCATAGTGTAGAATTCCTTCCCTTTTGTCTTCACTGCAGCATCCATTTGGCTTGTATATTGTAGAAGCCTTGGAGGTGTCACCAGGGAAATGGACTAATAAGTTTTTCAATTAAAAATCTTTTAAGAATATTTTATTTTACAAATATAAATATTTTTATTAGGTTGAAAAACTTATAGGTCTGGATCCCGCGTATGAAAAAAAAGTTGATTAATAGCAAGCTGAAAATTTGTTATTAGCTTAAGGGTGTCTAGTCGGACAAACATTAATATATGGGAATACTGGAACAGGGGAAGTTTTAACTTTGGAACAGGTTAAAAATTTGTAACGGTCAGACCACGAAAACGGCACATGTATTTTGTCCGACAGAACAGACTTAAACTCTCCGAACAGAGATTAAGCTCTCATGCAAAAATCAGACTGCTATTTATCACCAAATTGGCGTTTTAATGAGTGGAACATGTGGAAAATGGCAAATGACAGGAATTATGACAGGTGATAAATAGCAGTCTGATTTTTGCATGAGAGTTTAATCTCTGTTCGGAGAGTTTATGTCTGTTCTGTCGGACAAAATAAATGTGCCATTTTCGTGTTCTGACCGTTCCAAATTTTTAACCTGTTCCACAATTAAAACTGCCCCTGTTACAGTGTTCCCATATATCAAAGTTTATCCGACTAGACACCCTTAAGCTATTAACAAATTTTCAACTTGCTATTAATCAACTTTTTTTTCATACGCGGGATCCAGACCTATTAGTCAGACATAAATTCCTTACCGGAGCATTTACTAATGGAATGTTGCGAAATACAATATTATGCACATCTGAAAGAAAAATTTAATCAGGTGGGCTTGAAAGAATTCTATAAAAACTATTTTGACAAGGAGAAATATCCTACATTTTACAAACATGCTCTGTTCATGATTTCATTATTTGGAAACACTTACACGTGTGAACCACTTTTTAGTAGGATGAAGCATAGTAAATCCCATATCAGAACACGGATTACCGATGTTCATTTAGAAAACTGTCTTCGTGTAGCAACGACTTCAGTCGAGGTTAATATTCATGAGCTTAGTTCTGCTAAACAAAGTCAGCAGATATCTCATTAATTTACAAATTTGTTAAGTTAGGAAAATGATACATAAAACAAAAGATTTGTGCCTTTATTTTTTCATTAAATTGTCTTACTAAGAAATTTGTTTTATTTTTAAGAATATCTTCAAAAATGATGTTTTTTTATTTGTTCGTTAGTTAGCTACATAAGAATATTTAGTAGTGCTGCCCGGTACGAAATTGTGTTTCCGAATTTTGGCCCGGCTGCCGAAAAGGTTGGCCACCCCTGATCTAGCTAGAAGGTGAAGTGTGTACGTAGAATATGTTCTGCTGTTATCTTCTGTGTTCTGCGATGCGTTTGCCATAGTGTCTGCCAGTTTGACCAATGTAAGTTCTTGGACAGACACCACATGTCAGTTTGTTTATACCACTCTGTAATTGCTTTTTCTTTTAGCTCTTATTTTTCTCAATGTATTTGCTTAAGCTGTTGTTTGTTCTGAAATTCATTTTTATGTGTTATTTTTTGGATTTGTTAATATCTTGCCTGTCTATGGAATAGAGTCGAAGGTAGGTAGTGGGTTTTTTCTGTGGTGGTGGGAAGACTTATTTTTATTTCAGGGCTTTCTTATGCAGTTTTTGTTTTAAAATTTTGTTAATTATTTGTTCGTTGTACCCATTGTGTACTGCTTCTTCCTTAATGATGTCTATGAATTCTATCTCGAAGCTATTTTTTGACTGCGAATTTCTGTCAATCTATTTACCAGGCTATGGTAGGCTGCTAACAAAAATTAGCATATTTATGAATTTTCACTAGCCCAATACTTACAGTTTTCGGATAAAACGCTTCAATTCATCGTGAACGTGGCCTCGTCGGAAAATAAAATATTCTAGTGAAACGACGGGTCGTTCAAAGTTTTTCAAAAGTCAGGCCTCGTGTCATAATCACAATGTTGGACGGTGTGAATAAATTTCGGCTTGAATAGATGAATTTTGTTTTGCTGAATACTGAATATACTCTACACAAGTGGCTCTTGCTAAGCCCTGCTTACGCTACGCTTTTTCGTAAAGTAAATTCTGAAATGTTTTTCACTGAATAGTAACAAAAATACAGGTCATAAATTATATCACATATTCTGGGACCAAAAACAGTTCGATTGACCCTAACTTACCTTAGTACAAATGTGCACATAAAAAAATCACAGCCTTTGAAGTTACAAAATGAAAATCGATTTTGTCCAATATATCGAAAACTATTAGAGATTTTTTATAAAAAATGGAACATCTTATCATGTGGCATTCTTATGGCAGGAACATCTTAAAAAATATAGAGTGAAATTTGTGCACCCCATAAAAATGTTATGGGGGATTTGTTCCGTTAAGCCCCCTCCCCTCCCCCCAAACTTTTGTGTACGTTCCAATTAAATTATTATTACGGTACCATTAGTTGAACACAATATTTTTAAAACATTTTTGCGTCCTAGTACTTTTTTGAAAGGCCAGTTTTTATCGAAATATTTTTAATATTTGTCAAATCCACCACAATCCGCTTGTATATTTATGGTTAAGTACGATTATAGAAACCTGGTATTAGTCTGAAATTTTTTTTCTACGACCGTTTAATAACATGCTCATTAATCGCTATATTTTAATAGATAATAGCACCCATTACTGTGCCCGTGAGTAATAGTTCATTACTCACGGGCTGAAGTTACTCACGAATCATTACTCACGGGCTGAAGTTCGATTCAAGTGGCGCATGCCACTTTTAATATTAATCGTATATAAACTGCAAATAAAATTACTTAAACTTGTTTATTTAATACAATAATTATTGTAATTTATATCAATAATTAACTTCGAAACATTTTTAAAGGAATTTTAACGGTAACAATGTCAGTATAATTTTTTACGTTTATATCTTGTAAACTAAAAATTTTGACGTTTATCATTTATTTTAGTGACAGTGATATTAGCGCATTTTGTTAGTGTTAATTAGAATTTATAACTAATAGTGTGTTTATTTTTCAAGTTATATTGTGTTAAATATGTTATAAAATTATATATAGTTATATTATTATATTATAATATATAGTTAAATGTAAATATACAGGGTGTTTCATTAATAATTGTCCATATAGTAACTGGAGAAACCTTAGCACAAAATACGAAGATTTAACCTAAAACTCTTAAATAAAATGTGGTTCCTTACTGAGTTACAGGGTGTTTTATCTAAAAATTTAAAAACTATTTTGGCTCAGCATTTTAAAACTATTCGACGTATCCTTTTCATACTTGACAGAAAGTGCGACTACTATACACCCTACTAAATTGTGATAAACAAACGTTTGTAGATACTACCAGAGGCGTACGACAGGGAATAGTGAATGGTTCATCCTTCTCAAATTCTACGCCACTGGAGGAATTACTATTTTAGTGCCATTTTTAGATTCTCCAATACTTCCTACGTAAATAATACACCCTTCATTGGTAACAATAAAGTTATTAGTTTTCGAAATATTTGAAGTTATAAATGAAACGGCACAGATATTTTGATTAATTTATAATATGATTCATAATATGATTAAAATTTAAAAATTATTTGTACCCAGTACTTTAAAACTATTTGGCGTATCCTTATCATAGTTGGCAGAAAGTGTAGGTACTGTACACCCTACTAAATTAAGATAAATAAACGTTTCTAGCTACTAACGACAGGGGTCGTATTTACTAGTACGACAGGGGATAGTGGCTGGTTGACCCTTCCCAAATTCTACGCCACTGACGAAATTGCTATTTTAGTGTAATTTTTTTATTTTCCAATACTTTTTATGTAAATAATATACTCTTCATTCGTAACGATAAAATGATTAGTTTTCGAGATATTTGAAATTAAAAATGAAGCGACACAATACATTAGTCAAAATAATCGTGTCGTTTCATTTTTTACGTCAAAGATCTCGAAAACTAATGACTTTATCGTTACGAATGAAGAGTATATTATTTTCATATAAAGTGTTGGAGAATCCAAAAATTGAACTAAAATAGAAATTTCGCCAGTGGCGTAGAATTTGGAAAGGGTCAACCATTCACTTTCCCCGTCGTACGCCTCTGGTAATAGCCAGAAACGTTTGTTTAATATAATTTATTAGTTTGTACAATACGTATACTTCCTGCCAAGTATGAAAAGGATACGTCGATTAGTTTTAAAATGCTAAGCAAAAATAGTTTTTAAATTTTTAGATAAAACACCGTGTAACTCAGTAAAATACCACATTTTATTTAAGTGTTTTAGGTTAAATCTTCGTATTTTGTGCTAAGGTTTCTCCAGTTACTATATGGACAATTATTAATGAAACACCCTGTATATTATAACTATATGAAATACGAACACCGACAGTAGTCATTTATTAGATTTACTGACAGTAGGTAGGTACCTACAAATTTATGCTTAGATATACATAATTTTTCGGAAACGAATGGAACTTGGATTAACTATTTCTTGTTGTATTTTTACAATAAATAAGAATAAGAATATGAATAAGAAATTTTATAAATGCCGGGCGCATGCGCACACAGACAATATGTAGTTCGTTGCTAATTTTTCAAGATATGTATGTATCAGCGCTGTCAGCGCAAATAAGTCATTAAAAGGATATATTAGTGTTTTTAGTAAATGTATTATTTATTATAATTTTTGTGTCTTTGGATTTGTCTTCCTCGGGAATAAGATATTTTATAATAATAGTAAGTATGTATCCTTATATATTCTTAATTAGAAATAAGACACTTAATTAAAACAGGTGCTGGTGTCATATGATAATTTGAAAAGGTGAAAAAGGGGTTAAAAGTAAAATTATTCAATTAAATTGTGTGTATATGAAATATCTACGGTACCTTTTATGATGTCTTCTTCTTCTTCTTCTTCTTAGTCGACTAAGGCTGGGGGGCGGTTGGCACTGGGTTTTGTTTAAAAGTATACAAAAAAACGTATGTGTATCGCTTTCACAGGCTGTCTTAAGTGACCTTTGAGCCTGGGGGTAGTGCAGGACCGTATTGGTACGTAGCTTTCAAAGTTTGATCAGTGTATCATAATTATTTTGGTTATTATTGCGACCGTAAATTATTAATTAACAATTGAATTGTTGCTAAAATATTCGTTTAATTTTCACTGGCTTCTGGAACTATAATCTAAACCAAGAAATCTTTTATGTCACCGAGTTATTTAATTATTGGTAGATAATTACTTATCTGAAACTTTATTTGAAATTTAAAGATTATGTTGGGAAAACCCGCATTTTCCGAGGAAAATTTTCGTCGGAGCAGATCGGGAAAAACATGTCTTTATGCAGAATTTAATTTCGGTGAATTTTTATTAGGGTGTTTTTGGTGTTCAAGTTCAAATGTTCGGAGTTATGGAGCAAAAATTGAAAAACACGATTTGGGGCCGCCATTTTGTTAATAAAAAAAGTAGCACACTATCTGCGGACTTTGCATACCTATATTATTAATATATATATATATATATATATTGTTATATTTCTATTTGATATGAAAATTAAATTTTGATAATTATAAACAAAATTCAATTCAATATAAAATATTTTCAATTTTCTCAACCACGGGCATATAAATTTAAAACAACCTGTATACAACAAATTGTTATATGTAATTTTAAGAAGTGATTAGAATAAGCGTACGAAACTCGGAACAATGCGCTTAGAATAAACAAAGTGAATGACGCGTACCATTATCGTTTCTTCGCGGAAGGTCGATCATTAGCCTATGCTAAATAAAACTCAGTGAAATAGATGATAGTTCATTATCGTTTTTCGCGGAAGGTTTCGATCATTAGCCTATGCTAAATAAGACTCATTTGAAAGAGAGAATAGGTCATTAAAATTTGTAAATAGTTAGAAAGTATTTTAGAATGGGAATTAAATATTTTCTTTTGAAATCCATTAAGCATATTTAGAAAGATTAAAAATTGGTTTTGAGGAATATTACGAATGAGAGTTGGTGGTGGAAGATTGATTTGTGAATTTGGAAGGGATATTTAGAAAGTAGGGGAATGAATGACAAAGTGAGAGCAGAATGTTTTGAGCTGTCGAGAAGTGAAGTCGAGTAGTAGACGGTAGTGTTCGAGGAGTGAGAAAGCCGGTGTAGTTCCGTGAGTGTGGAGTATCTATCGTGGAACGAGAAGTAGGCCAGGTCGAGAGTAAAAGAACCTCCTTGAGCCCAGAGTGTCCCGGTAGCTGATAGCAGTTTCGAAAAAGGTAGAACACAGCATCACGACAAAAGCAGGAACGAGAGCTATTCGAGCTAGTTTTTCAAAGGAGAACATCACTGGAAGCCAGGACGAGGTTTGATCGCAGCCAAGGATAGCAGGAAAGGGTTTTGTGTGAGGACATTTTCAGTTCACCAGGAAAAGGTCAGTCTCATTTGTTTGGACATGAATGTATGGGTTTTTCGTATTAAATTCCACATAAAAAATTGAATAACATAATCAATAATATCAGAAAAGCTTCATCAAACTTAAATAGAGTTGTTCCTAATAACTCCTAATAGTTAAATGTTAATAAAAACTTTCAATTGAAAACCAAAAGGAAATAAGATTCCCATTTGTAAATGTTATGTTTAAGAATAATAAGAAATAGCAAATATTAAGCATTGGTTGCCTTTTAAATAAAATAAAAAATATTTTGATTATAATTGTAACCCATATGTGTATTTTTTTTTACTCTTTTCTTTTCTATCCCGATTAGGAACCATTAAGAAATATTTAGAAGCCACGGAAGTAAGTAATTAATTTATAATTCGCCCTGAGATTGAAAACATATTGATATGTGATCTGGTTAATTAATTGGATTAGTATTAATACATTGATTAAATTAAGTAACATATAAGAATATTATCTCATATCAATAATCAAGATCACATCAACTGTCGTCCAACGTGGAAAGCATTGTAAAGTATTTCTAGTGGCAAATTTGAAGGATAGAAAGAGTAAAGCCGGTATTTGAAAATTTATATGCCTGTGGTAAAAAGTGAGATACTTACATTTGATAACATAAAATTTTAGATCTCTTTAGGTACAAATTTTACATAACTGATTTAATATTTTATTTTTACGATATTTACATTTGATATATTTATTGACAATTTATAATATTTGGGTGAGAAAAAGTCGTCTTGGTAACATACTAGTAAAATTTCATATTTGGCGGGGACAGTACTTCTTGAAAACAAATGTCTGTGACAAGAAGCCAAAGCAAGGACAACAAAAAACAAAAAGAACATTCAGACCAAGAAGATATTTTAGACAAGACAATCATGGCATCAGAACAGCAAGAATTATCAGGAATAGATAAACTATTACAACTGATGCAACTCCAGTCACAAAAAATGGATGAAGCAAAAAGGACAATGGATAAAAATCAGGAGGAAACAAAACTAGCAATGGATGAAGCAAAAAGGACAATGGATAAAAATCAGGAAGAAACATCAAAGAAAATGGATAAAGTGGATCAAAAAATGGAGGAAACACAACAAAAAATGGAACAGAAAATGGATAAAGTGGAGAAAAAAATGGATGACAATCAACAGGAAACAAAACAAGCGATAGAAGAGAACAATAAGAAAATAGAGGAACGCATAGAAAAGTATGAAATGAAAATTAAAGATCACATGCAAAAACAAGAAATGAGAATGAAGGACCACATGAAAGAACAAGAAATGAAAATTCAAAATAAAATGAAGGAGTTAACGAATTGCCAGAAAAAAGAAATGGAAAGTTTGGAAAACAAGTTGCAAAACGCTATTCAAGCAGACATAGAAGAAGTGGAAAGAAAGATTGCGGAAATCAATACGCAACAAAATGTCGGAGAAAGAAGAGAAATGGTTATACATAGCACAGATGACGTGAAGATAAGGTTTGGCGGGGATGTAAGAAGATTACACCCAGTGCCGTTCATTAATAGCCTGAAAAAGAAAATACAACACATCGGAAATTTCGATACAGCAAAAGAAACTATCAGAAACCATCTCAAATATGAAGCAAGCCTATGGTTCGATAGTAAAGAAGAAGAATTCGGCAATTGGCAACAATTTGAACAAAAATTTTTGAATTATTTCTGGGGAAAGGTCCAACAATTGGAAATTAACAAGGAATTGCAAAATGGGAAATACAATGATAGGATGGGTGTATCAGAAAGGACATATGCTTTGCAAATTTACAATAATGCAAAACATTTACAATATAATTACTCATCGGAACAATTAGTCGAACTGATTGCAAGACATTTCGAGGAAACGCTGGAAGACCATATCACATTGCAAAATTACAAAGACATAGATAGTTTATGCCAATTCCTACAAATAAGAGAATCACGTCTAAGAGAAAGAAAATCAAGAAGGTCGCGAGAAGATTACAGGCCCCGAGAAACACAAGATTACAGAGATAGAAATCAAAATAGGAGGGACTATACAAGACGAGATTTTAATCCCAGAAGGGAAAACGAAAATAGAGACAACGGAAGAGGAAATTATGAACAAAGAAATAGGCAATGGAATGAGGACAGAAATCGAGAATACCAGAATAGAAACACCAGACGCTCAAATCAAAAAAACAGAAATAATGGTAGACAAAATGAACAGGGATATCGAGAAAACCGAAACAGATCCGACAGACCAAGAGAAAATAGAAGAGAAGTGAATAATACCCAGACAGATGAATATGACGGAGAGAGACATTATGACGAAAATATAAACAACGATGAGCAACCGGCGTCTTTTCACGACGGCGCTCACTAAAAACCAAAAATCAAACAGGAATCTTTTGTCACCCCAAGGAGTTTATTAAATTGGCAGGAAACAACGAAAAGAAAAATGGAGTTAATTTAAAATTTGTGGATGGATTTATCAACGAGAAACCAATTAAAATTATGATAGACACTGGATCTGAAATAACATTGGTCAACAGAAAACTAATAGAAGAAGTTAACTTAACAAATTTAATTTATAAAATACCTAGGGTAAATTTAGTGGGCGCAAACAAACGGACATTGGCAACTATAAATGAAGGCATACGAGTAATGGTACGACTGGGCAAGAATATGTATGCACTACAATGTGTAATAATGCCAAACATGTCACATGACATGATAGTAGGAGTGGACGAATTGGCAGAAAAACATGTAGTGATAGATTTTAAAAATAATACGATGAAACTAACAGAAGAAAAAGAAAAAGAACAGGACAAGGAACATGAGAAACAAAATACGGACGAATCAGGTAAAGAACAAACAGTGGAAATGAATTTGGCAGCGAAGCAAGGACAAAGAAGAAAAAGGAGAAAAGGTCAGAAAAAGATAAAAGAAAATGAAACCTGTGGCTCCTCAAAAGAAGAGTTGAGCCCAGAAGAAGAAAATTTGAGAGTATCAGAAACAAAGGAAACCTGGGATTCCTCAAAAGAAGAGACGGGCTCAGGAGAAGAAGAAATAAAGCTAAAAAATGAAAGTGAAAAGAATATGATTGAAACAGTGGTATTTGAAGAGGAGGTATATGCAAACGAGGATGCAGAATGCACGGTAAACATGTGTGAAGAATCTGAGAAAAAAGACAGAAAATTGATATGTGGAGAAGGGAAAGAAAAAGAATTGCGGTTGATGTTAAGAAACTACGAAAATTTGATCAATGAGGAAAACAGAGTGGCTAAAAAGTACGAACATTCATTTGAGGTGAAAAACTTGGGAAATTTTCGATCAAAGACTTACCCGATTCCATACAAGTATCGACAAGAGGTGAAAGAAGAAATAAATAAAATGTTGGAAGATCAAATCATCGAAAGATGTGATTCACCGTATGTTAACCCGATTGTGATAGTAAAGAAAAGCAGTGGAGAATTGAGATTATGTTTAGATGCCAGGAATATCAACCAGCACACTGTATCACAATATGAATCACCTCTAAACATCGAGGCCATTTTTGGAAGAATCAACGGGTCACACATATTTTCGAAAATTGACTTAAAACACAGTTTTTGGTTGATACCGTTAGCTGAAAAGTGTAGAAACTACACCGCTTTTTCTATTGATGGTATTGTCTACCGGTTTAAGGTAGTGCCGTTTGGATTGCAGAGTGCTTGTGCTGCACTCGTCCGAGCTCTACATACCATTTTGAATCGCCACGAAGATTTCATAGTTCATTATATCGATGATTTATTAATTTTTTCACAAGATACTCAGAGTCATCTGAAATAATTCTGGAAGAATTGGACACAGCGGGATTGAAATTAAACATTGAAAAATGTCAATTTTTTCAAAAAGAAGTCATTTATTTGGGTTTTCAATTGGACACCAAAACAGTAAGATTATCCGAAGACAGAGTCAAGCTCATAGATGAATACCCAAGACCAACGAATTTGAAAACATTGAGAGGTTTTCTTGGCACGATTAATTATTTTAAAAAACTGATTCCCGATTTGAGCCAAAAGGAAATCCCTCTGATAAAGTTGCTTAAAAAAGGAATAAAATGGAATTGGAAAGAAGAACAGGAGGAAGCTTTCGAAACATTAAAACGAGAATTCGCAAAAGGAACGAAAATATACCACCCCATTTACAATTTACCTTTTATACTCCGAACTGATGCGTCCATACAAAAATTTGCAGGAGTTCTGTCTCAAATACAAAACGACCAAGAAGTGCCGATATGTTTTATATCGCGAGTGACTAAAACACATGAGAGAAAATATAGTGTTACAGAATTGGAGATAATAATCAAGATCACATCAATATATATATATATAATCATAAGCTTTGATTCCAGCAATAAAATTGCTGGTAAATAACTTTTCCCAAAAATTGCCTATTCTCCGATAATCAGCCCAGACTATTACTAAAATCACTAGCCAATTGTGTCTGAGTTTAGCGAACCGACTATAATAATATTCAAGTATCTATCCGGTCTGTACCTTCTTGTCAGATTTAAAAAATGTCTAAGAAATTTTATAACGTTTATCTAATTTAAAGTCGTTCAAAAATATTTCCAAAAACACTAAATATACACGTGTCTTTTAAGTTGTTTATTCGCTACTTAACACGACCATAATGTTTTAATTTGAAGGTAGATCTACTTAGCGAATTTGTTTTTTAAAGAACTTAATGCAAAAATTCTTCATTGTTACCGATTTAGCTAAATTTAAAATTTTATTATGGATTTGGTATATGCCCTGATAATTTTTACTGTTTTTTCCTTGTAAATTCATACCCTCAATATTTTATTCGAGGTTGTTGATAAGGCAGTTCTTTAGCTAGGTCAGTAAGATATCGAAAATAGTTTAAAAAAATTATGCTAAATTTTATAAGATTACAAACTTGCGTACCTTGGGATCTGACGTATTTGGAAATTTTGAAAAATGTCTGTGAAGCAAAAATCAGCAAAAGTAGAATATGTTTTCGTTTTATTACTAAAATGTTTACAGTATGGACCATAATCAGAAACCTTTGATTCTGTAATGTATACCATCAATTAAAAAAATCAGTCACTCATAATGGTAGAGGAGACCAAGCGGGGATTTTTGCAGTTCCTCGAGCGCGTCAGATTATCATATGGGGAAAAACCTGGTGCCCTGCAGATGTACCTTTACCATATATTGGCTCTTAACATAGGGGAGTTCGTTAAGGGGGGCCCGAAAAAAAAATCTATCCTTAAAAATACTCGAAATTGTCAGATGATATGGTAAGTTAAGTACATACATTCAAAATAGTGTATATTTCAAAAATCTGACGATTTGGGGGTAAGGAAATGGGCGAGTTAAAAAGTTTCCCAAAAATAAATGTGTGTGTACTTTGTACGCACGTAAGAAGTTATACTTCTGTTATATAATTTCAAAGAAATAAATATACTTAACAGGTTATTTGTATTTTATTTAAATATTAAACTAAGTTTCTTACCCACCGGGATTTGAACCCGGGACCTCTCGATCTCCGGTCACACGCTCTCCCAATGAGCTATATTCCCTTCGCTTTGACAGGTTACAAGATTTCTCATACATACTGACAAATTTAGTAGACCAAGTGAAGTACACAAAAATACTTTAAAAATATACTTACTATTATTATAAAATATCTTATTCCCGAGGAAGACAAATCCAAAGACATAAAAATTATAATAAATACTACATTTACTAAAAACACTAATATATCCTTTTAATGACTTATTTGCGCTGACAGCGCTGATAGATACATATCTTGAAATATTAGCAACGAACTACATACTGTCTGTGTGCGCATGCGCCCGATATAGGGCTTTTCATCGATTATCATTTGTTTCGAGCTTTTGTCATAAGTCGTATAATCCGTGTATATTAATATTATACACAGATTATACAACATATTATGACAGAAGCTCGAAACAAATGACTGTGAATGAAAAGCCCTATTATAAAATCTCACTCTCGATCGTAAAGAATTATAACTTCAAAAAAGCGAATAATTCGCAAAATGAACGTTAGATCGAAAAACTAAAAAATACGTGTTCAATATTTTTCAAAAACCTATCGAATGATACCAAACATGACACCCCACGGAGAGGGATGGGGGATAACTTTAAAATTTTAATTACAAATCCCGCGATATTTCGCAAAATAAACATTAGACTGATCGAATCGAAAAACTGCAAAATACACTTAATCAATATTTTTGAAAAATCTATCTAATGGTACTATTTCCGACCCCCACGGAGGTGGGGTGGGGGTTACTTTAAAATCTTAAATAGGAGCCCCAAATTTTTATTCCAGATTTGGATTCTTTACGTAAAAATAAGCAACTTTTATTCGAAACATTCTTTGGAATTATGGATAGATGGCGCTATATGGAAATGGAAAATTAAATTAAAAAAATGGCAAGCGCCCACTAAAATGAAAAACTTTACTTTTTGGTTTTAGGACCTACCCTTCACAACC
The DNA here is from genome assembly GCF_917563875.1 of Diabrotica virgifera virgifera. Classification (NCBI taxonomy): domain Eukaryota; kingdom Metazoa; phylum Arthropoda; class Insecta; order Coleoptera; family Chrysomelidae; genus Diabrotica; species Diabrotica virgifera. Next base: position 83,897,473 of record NC_065445.1, on the reverse strand, counting down.
CAATAGGTCCCCAAAACGCTCGAGTGACTGCACATTTAACATACTTTGCTCCCCCTACTATAAGAGATTTAGCTGTTCCGGTTAATCATTTTACGTCTGTCAAAGTCATGGACGTCAATATTGGAGCTTGGATACGAATTTTGTACATATACCTCGTTTTTAAACTAAGAGCAGTAATTCAAATTTACCGCGCCGCAATGCTAGTTTGAAATTGGTCCAACCGCAGGCAAGCTTATTCCACTATATTATGAAATTTTGACACTATTGATATTTATGAAATTTTGAAACTATTGACATTTAAAATTTATATGTGAATTAAGCTATATCGGCGGTATTTTGTGTTTTCTGCATTATCTTTTAATTTTTAGTCTGCATTTAAAAAATTGTTTTTGTAACTTTTTAGCGACGTATCAGTGTTATTAAGTTAAAAATATTAATTCAATGCTAAATACCCGTGATAATTACTCTTTTCCACCTAAAAAACACCGACTGGATTTAGGTAATTTATCATCAAATAAAAAACAATGCATTATAAACGTGGTATAAACAAATAAAAATTGATGATCCTGAAATGCAATTAATAGCTATTTGTGAAGATCGTCCATTCAATTTGTGAAGTTGCCCGATACTGATTACTGGACCACCGTCGTAGGCCGACATGGTCAACCAAAAAGAAGATGAATCTGGTGATTTTTCTAGTGACAAAACTGGATGTGAATCTGTCTTTTGAGTTAACTCCTCCTAGTTTAAAAACAGGACAAGAAGCATGCAAGAAATGCATTGAAGTAATCCAAATTAATCACAAAATTACTTCGAAAGATTTGAAGTTATTATCTTTTTCTTCTAGTGTCGACTCCACTAATGAAGGTTGGCTAAAACCATTGCAAATTCGTATCTATCTTCTGTTTTTTTTTTTTAACTTTCTGTGTGTTTAACATGGTCCAGTCGCGAATGTTTTTCAGCCAGGATATTTGTCGTCTGCCAGGACCCCTTTTTCCTTCGATTTTACCCTTCATTATCATCTGCAATGTCTTATAGAAGCTGCTATCACTTATAGCAGCAAATGAGCAAGAAATGTTTGATCTCCTGCGAAGAGTTGAGTACGAAAGCGATAAAGTTGGTCTAAAAATCAATAAAGCTAAGACAAAAATAATGGTGGTCGACAGATACGACACTATTCAACTGACTAACATGTTACAAGAATACCAGATAGTAAACTCCTTTGTCTATCTCGTTTCAAGTATAACTAACGATGGTAACTGTGAAGCAGAAGTTCGGAGACGTATTGGTATGGCAAAAAATGCGATGGGTAGCCTAACTAAAGTTTGGAAAGATAGATCTATCTCTCAAAATATCAAGATGATACTGGTGAATGCCCTTGTATTCTCAATATTTCTATACGGAGCAGAGACTTGGACTCTTCGCGCATGCGAGCGCCAAAAAATTTATGCCTTTGAGATGTGGTGCTGGAGAAGAATGCTGCGCATACTTTGGACAGCTCATAGGACAAACGTTTCCATTCTAAACCAACTCAAGATTAAAAAAAGGCTGTCCACAATATGTCTGCAAAGAATACTGCAATTCTTTGGTCACGTGGTTCGCAGAGGTGACGACAGTTTGGAGAGATTAATTGTTTCTGGAAACGTTTCGGGGAGAAGATCAAGAGGACGATCACCAACTAGATGGTCCGACCAAATAAAGAATTTAGCTGGAAACTCATTCTGCGAAGCTCTTAGAGCAGCTGAAGATAGAGATCAATGGAGAAACAATGTTAGGAATATTGGAAGAAATCACGATCCTCAGTACTTATCATTTCTAAGTATGTGCCCCAAATATGCTCTCTTTCGCCTTTTAATGATGATCAAAAGTTCTTTGTCTCTTCCTATTCTGTGCCACACCATTTTGTTAGTAATGTGATCGACCCATGATATTTTGAAAAGTCTTCTACACAGCTCATCTCAAAAGCTTTTAGCTTTCCCATTAAGTCATCATTAATAGTCCAGGCTTCCACACGATAAAGAAGAGTAAAGTGGGTATAACATTTTACCATCCGATACCGGATTTTTAGATTTGTTTTTGTTTTAGATTTAGAGTCTTTGGTTACTCTTGATTGCTCTATTCTGGATCGAATTTCTGATTTCGGATTTAGATCTTTTGTAATCCAGACTCAGTATTTCATTTCATATTCAGTATTTTATTTTGTCCTTCTTCTTAACGTGCCCTATCAAGTCCCCTTGACGTTGGCGATTAACATGGCGAAACTGTCTCTGTCTCGAGCTATTCTAAATTCTTATTTTGTCCACTTGTTCAATATCTTCATTTTTTATCAAGATCCTTGTAATGACCTTGCCTCTCTTGCTGATAACCATGGTTTTTGTTTTCTTTATATCTATTGTTAAACCAAACTGTTCCCCAGTATCACAAATTGTGTTTAGTATTCAGGTCTTTCTCACTTTCAGCGATAATAACTGTATCGTCAGCATAACGAATGTTATTTATATTTTCACCATCTTTCTTGACCCCTTCTGTACAGTTTTCAAGTGCGTGTGTAAATAACTCTTTGGAGTATAAAATAGTAATGGCATTGTTTATATACCTAGTAATAGTTGGTCAGCCCAATAGGTAAATTTGTTTGATTCTAATTGAGACAGTCACCAGATGCCACCACCATTTTCTCGATACGATAACCGATTTCGAAAATTCCAATATACAGGGTATTGTTTCAAGGTCACAATTATTTTAATTTTTTTTTTTTTTTTGTTATCCGGACCTGCATTTTTCTTGTTATTAGTAAATAAGTCGTTCGAGTTCTGAAAGTGACAAATGGGTACCAATATCAAAAAAAGAATGTGTGTGTACTTTGTACACACGTAAGAAGTTATACTTCTATTATAATAAAATATAATCTAACTTTATATTATGATTTCAACGAAATCAATATATCTACTTTAAACAGTTTTTTGTATTGTATTTAAATATTAAACTAATTTTAGAAACAACTAAAAGAATACCAAAATTTAAAAAAAAGAATATGACTTTGTCCGGATTTGAAAGGGGGACCTCTCGATCCGTAGGCGAATGCTCTACCGATGAGCTACCACCGTTTTGTATACACACGATCATTTCTCGGACATAATTTCAATCACGATACAAATAGATTAATTGAAAATAAACATTTTCAATAATACTTATTACGAGGAAGACAAAAATTATAATAAATATATTTACTAAAAACACTAATAATCTATATTCTTTTCACGCACACCTTATTTGCGCTACATAACTTTAGTCGGAGAGATAGAAGCGGATTTTGTGCGTGATAAGTAATATGGAAAAACTATACGGGGATATGTTGAATTAGTTGTGTACATGACTTTCACCAACGGCCGGAAACCAGAGTTGGGGCCGAGGGTAGTTATAAGGGGTCAAAGTCGCGGATTTTATTATTTTTTTATGACGCTCATGATCGAGATAGTGCACCAAAATTTGGAAATAAGTAGGTCATGACGTAACTAAGTAAAACCTCTAGGGGCGGAACGCTGCGTGGCCGACAAAGGGGTGGGAGTAGGGGTGAATATAAAAAATATAAAGGGTTTTTTGCGACGTTCGTGATTGAGATAGTGGACCAAAATTTGGGAATAAGCAGATCATGACATTACTAAGTAAAATCCCCAGAGCCGGAAACCAGAGTTGGGGATGAGGGTAGTTATAAGGGGTCAAAATCGCCGTTTTTATTATTTTTTTTGTGACCCTCATGATCGAGAGAGTGCACCAAAATTTGGGAATAAGTAGGTCATGACGTAACTAAGTAAAATCTCCAGGGGTGGCACGCTGCGTGGCCGACAAAGGGATGGGGCAGGGGTGAATAGAGAAAATATAAGGGGTTTTTTGCGATGTTTTTGATTGAGGGAGTACACCAAAATTTGGGAATAAGTAGACCATGACATAACTAAGTAAAATGCTCAGAGCCGGAAACCAGAGTTGGGCATGAGGGTAGTTATAAGGGGTCAAAATCGCCGTTTTTATTATTTTTTTTTGTGACGCTCATGATCGAGAGAGTGCACCAAAATTTGGGAATAAGTAGGTCATGACGTAACTAAGTAAAATCTCCAGGGGTGGCACGCTGCGTGGCCGACAAAGGGGTGGGGCAGGGGTGAATAGAAAAAATATAAGGGGTTTTTTTGCGACGTGCTAGATTGAGTGCACCAAAATTTGGGAATAAGTAGACCATGACTTAGCTAAGTAAAAGCCCCAGAGCCGGAAACCAGAGTTGGGGATGAGGGTAGTTTTAAGGGGTCAAAGTCGCAGTGTGTATTATTTTTTTGTGACCCGGCACAACATTTGTCCCCCACGCAGTATTCCGCCCCTGGAGATTTTACTTAATAATGTCATGATCTACTTATTCCCAAATTTTGGTGCAATATCTCGATCACGAACGGCAAAAAAAAACCCATATATTTTTATACTCACCCCTGCCTACCACCCCTTTATACCCCAAGCAGCGTTCTGCCCCTGAAGATTTTACTTAGTTACGTCATAACCTACTTACTCCCAAATTTTGGTGCACTATCTCCATCATGAGCGCCACAAAAAAAATAATAAAAACCGCGACTTTTACCCCTTATAACTACCCTCGTCCGCCACTCTGGTTTCCGCCTCTGGGGATATTACTTAGTTATGTCATGGTCTACTAATTCCCTAATTTTGGTGCACTATCTCAATTACGAACGTCGCAAAAAACCCCTTACATTTTTTTATATTCACCCCTGCCCCACCCCTTTGTCGGCCATGCAGCGTTCCACTCCTAGAGATTTTACTTAGTTACGTCATAACCTACTTATTCCCAAATTTTAGCGCGCTATCTCGATCATGAGCGTCACAAAAAAAAATAATAAAAAACGGAACTTTGACCCCTTATAACTACCTTCCTTCCCGACTCTGGTTTCCGGCTCTGGGGATTTTAATTATCTATGTCATGGTCTACTTATACCCAAATTTTGGTGCACTCTCTCAATCACGAACGTCGCAAAAAACCCCTTATATTTTTTATATTCACCCCTACCCCCACCCCTTTGTCGGCCACGCAGCGTTGAGCCCCTAGAGATTTTACTTGGGTACGTCATGACCTACTTATTCCCATAATTTGGTGCACTGTCTCGATCATGAGCGTCATAAAAAAAATAATAAAATCCGCGACTTTGACCCCTTATAACTACCCTCGGCCCCAACTCTGGTTTCCGGCCGTTGGTGAAAGTCATCTACACAACTAATTCAACATATCGCCGTATAGTTTTTCCATATTACTTATCACGCACAAAATCCGCTCCCAGCTCTTAGACTACTTGAAAGATGTAGCGACTAATACCATACTATCGGTGTGCGCATGCGCCCAGAAAAATAAAAATTCATCCTCGTGCCTAAAGAAGTATAACTTCAAAAATCTACAGGTTCAATCGACAAAAATACCCGGTTATAGGAACCGTTAGAGCCAAGAAGTGTAGTATATTTAGAACAACCCCTGTGACTTCTATTTACTATTTAATGTATGTGTCTATTTCCCTTTCACAATTTCTGTATATTACCAGAGAACGGTAGTTCTCGCCGGTGGCGCACACCCACACCCCTCCACACGCGACACTTTATATACAGGAAATTTTCGATTTTCTAAATTTGACTGAATTGAAAATTGGGACAATGCCCATCTTAAAGTTCAGGAAAAGACTCACCCATTCATATGTCAACCATCTATTTTTTGACGGCCCTTCCTATTTAGGGTCTGTTTTTCGTACTCGTTCCCAAAACTCCCAAAAACTTCGAAAATTTTACTCCGACCTTTGCGGCTTCTGATAGTACTGATCATTACCTTTCCAACGCATGTCTAATTTTGAAAATCGGTCATACCGTTCAAAAGTTACCGAGCTCAGAAATATGACATAATTTTGTTCTGAAGCTATTTTCTTGTGGCATTTTTATAATCAAGTATATTCAAATGGGAAATAAGCCACAATTTTACCTAAAAATGATTTTATTAACGTTTCGACGCCCAAGTCGGGTGTCGTTGTCAAAATACAAAATAATACTAAATAAACAAAAATGTTGTTGCTTAGTAAAAAATTCTTCTAATAATTTATTTAATCTGACTCATTTATATCGGCAATTCAGACACGTATTATACATTTTAAAGTAGACGACTTTAAAATGATATTGCCAATATTGATGAGTTGCGTTCCTGGGACGACTTTACTAAAAGATAGTTCATTCGATTACATGAAATCAATCCCAACTCAAGAATATCCGCCACAAAAAATCATAGCATGTGATCTGTCTTTAAAAAGACAACCAAATGCAACGGTGGCACTGAAATTCCCGCGTTAGAGATTCCATAGTAAATCACGAGGGAAAACCAGGAAAAACCTCGTGATACTATCCCGACATCGCAAGTATTTGGGTTTACGTTTTTAGTACATATTTAGTATTTTAGTATTATTTAAAATTTAAAGTATCAAGTCAGAATTTGGTATTGGTTTTGAGAGTAAACTAAATGTAAACCCAAATACTTGTGATGTCGGGATAGTATCACGAGGTTTTTCCTGGTTTTCCCTCGTGATTTACTATGGAATCTCTAACGCGAGAATTTCAGTGCCACCGTTGCATTTGGTTGTCTTTTTAAAGACAGATCACATGCTATGATTTTTTGTGGCGGATATTCTTGAGTTGGGATTGATTTCATGTAATCGAATGAACTATCTTTTAGTAAAGTCGTCCCAGGAACGCAACTCATCAATATTGGCAATATCATTTTAAAGTCGTCTACTTTAAAATGTATAATACGTGTCTGAATTGCCGATATAAATGAGTCAGATTAAATAAATTATTAGAAGAGTTTTTTACTAAGCAACAACATTTTTGTTTATTTAGTATTATTTTGTATTTTGACAACGACACCCGACTTGGGCGTCGAAACGTTAATAAAATCATTTTTAGGTAAAATTGTGGCTTATTTCACATTTGAATATACTTGATGACATAATTTCTAATTAAAAAAGGGAAAATGTTTGTGGATATGTACGTATGTATGTATGTGTGTGGAAAAGTTAAACCGATCTGAATTTTTTTCTGTGCTTGAAAAGGGGGTCAGGGCCGATTCATAACCGACGTAATTTGTGACTTTTGAGCACCCATAAGCCAGCTATAGGACTTGGTAGGTACAAAACGGCGCATTTTTTGGGGTATATATGTATCTTCGGTTCAAGAAGAGACAGGAGAACCGCAAATACACCAAATCAATAGTGTTGAGTTAAGCTTTTAATTGGTGTGTAAGCCGTCAGGATCAGACATACACACTGCTCAGTATAGCCGAAAAACTGAAAAACTAAACTTTGAAAATTTTGGTCTTTCGACAATTACTCAAAATTTCAACCTACAAATTGCGCCAATAACTCAGCGTTTATAGAAGGACTCTAGACAAATCTAACTGTGTGTACCTTATATTCGGGAAAATTCGAATTTTTAAGTTATGGTTTAGTTATAGTTATATAATATATAGTTTTAGATATATTATCTATGGGAAAAACGGTTTTCAAGCTCAATAATTCCTGTAATAGCTTCAGTTATCATACTTGACCTTAGATGCATCAGATACTACTTGTCAATACGTTTCAAACTCATGTTTAGTGATCAAAATCGGTTAAGCCGTTTGGAAGTTATTAAGCTACAAAAATATAATCCAATTAACGATTATTCCCGAAATGGTTTATGTAGTTGTGATTACGTGATTACGACGCTAAATTTGATCTGGCAACGGGCAATCCGAGTTTACTTACCGGCCATCACAATATTTTTTTTTCAATCTATTTCGAAAAGAAAAAAAAATGAGTGTACATTCGATGGACACTAGATCATTTGGGAGGTAATGCAATAAAGGCGACCATTTATAAAGCTTAACGTGTAATTGAGAAACATTGCATTCAACTTCATACATTTAATTTATAAATAACTTTAAACTCCTGATACAAGTATAAAAAACCGCCGTAAAAATGAGTGGCTCATACAATATTCCAGCTACAAAAGATCTGATATGAATATTACGTGGCGCGAAAATGTATTTTCATTTTGATGCAAAACAAAATTCTAGTTTTATTTTAAAAGATTTTTCCATAATATTTGCTAAATTTGAAGTAAACGAACCACAAAAGAGTTTCAAAATTCAAACTGTATCAAAGTTACTATTTTGTGGTACGTTTTACTTCAAATTGAGCAAATATTATAGAAAAATCTTTAACAATAAAAATAGAATTTTGTTTTGCATCAAAATGAAAATATATTTTCGCGCTACGTAATATTCATCTCAGATCTTTTGTAGCTGGAATATTGTATGCGCCACTCATTTTTACGGCGTTTAGCGGTTTTTATATTTGTATTACCTATTATACTAGTTATTTTGCCCGTCGCCATGCGACATGGAATACAATCAATTGCCTTCTACAGGCCCTGCACTCAATTTTTTGTGACATCATCCTATTTTATTGTATCTTCTTCCAATTTTTTCTGACTCCCTCTATTTTTTCCGATTCCTTTAATTTTTCTGGCAACTTCCAATTTTATCTGATACCCTCCATTTTTTTCTGACTTTTATTTCTTTTATGTTCTTTTTGTTTTATCACTCGAGGGACGGGATTGATTTGGGTACTTTTGATTTTGATATATTTGCAGAAGTCTAAGAAAGAAGATCTTTACAATATCCCATCAGATATCCAATTTTATTAGTTGTATAGGAAGTGTGTAAAAAATATGCTCCTTGCTCAAGAATATATATTTTTGACAATATCAAAAATTAATATACAGAAAATATGTTTACATTTAGAAATAATTTTTACGCAATGTTTACTTCTTCTTTTAGCCCATTTCTATCCAACTTTGGACATAGGCCTTCCCCAAATCTTTCCATTTCCGTCTGTCCTTGGCTGCGTTTTTCCAGTTAGTTTCTGCAGCTTTTACAATATCGGCCTTCCGTCGCATCTGAGGTCTTCCTCTTCTTACTGTCCACGGTCTCCAGTTTTGTATTTCAGCATTCCATCTTTTATCTTCCTGTCTCGCATTGTGGCCCGCAAATCTCCATTTTAACCCTGCTATATGTTCAGTTACATGTCTTACTTTTGTGTTCTCTCTTATCTCTATCTTATAAATAAAAACAATTTTTTAACATTTTCTCTGCTATAAAGTTGAAAATTCAAGTTTATGCATTAATGCAATATTTCTAAATACCATATTTAGATCAAACAAAGTACAAAAAGAATGGATTTCACCGGAAACGTAAAAAAGTAAATAGACCCGAAGTTGGCCGCAGTTTTAGTGACGTAAATCTAAAGGAGTGCGTATATGACAATTGACGATAACAAGACATTATTGATTCTAGTATTTTCTTTACAATTTTGTCACATTTTATCATCTTTGAAACCTTCCTTGGACTTCTACAAATGTTTTAAAATCGAAATTAGCTAATTCGATTCAGTCATTCTGGCTAATAAAAAAGATATATCTAACAAAATAAAATGACGTTTATTAAACGTCATTCAATGTTTAAATAGCAAAACCATACCGGATAAACTGCGTGACTTGTCGCATTATGATTGTATAAGATTAGATACACCCGTAATATGCTAAGGTGATAATTTTTAATGGCTTTTGTTGAATTTCACAGCACAGTGTATTGCGGATTCTTTATTTTTAATAAATAAAATTTATTATTTAGTATTCGTAAACTATTTAGACCAGGGGTCATCTGTAAAAATATTAGTACATTTGGATTTTGAGTGGTGACTCATATTTTTTTGCAGAAATTGCTTGAAAATAACTCATATAATAATAAAAGTCTAAATGGTATACATTTTTATTTTTATTATTATTTTCATATAATAACATTTGGGTTATCCTCCCACTCAAAAGAGGTCCGGAACATTGTTTAAATAATCAAAATGTCAAAAAATGAAGGAAAAATTCGATTTTTTCTTGGTTTTTTGATTATAACTTTAAAAGTATTCATTTTCGAGAGAAGTTGCACTAACATAAAAGTTGCGTAATTAAATTTCCTACAATATAGGATTAACTGAAAATTTTAAAAATTGTCACCTTTGTACCAAAATAGCATTAATTTCGAAAAAACATAAAAAACAAGTATTCGCATTTTACGTTTTTCAGCCATTTATTCTACACTTAGGACCTTCATGTTTCACCCAGAAAAACTTTATGATATGATAAAACAATACTGTAAATTTCATTAAGAACGGTTTTTTGTTTGCAATCCAGCTTTCGCAAAAAAAATTCATTATTTCAAAACGTTGCAGCACTGAAAATAAAGCAGACAGCAGTTGATTTTTTTACATATAAAAGAATACTGTACCTTTCATTTGCAATTTGCAAAATTAAAATCGATTAACTATCACGGCGTCAGGATTTTTTTTAAATAAACATTAGCTTTTGGTGCTACGCGCAGGACAGGACAGCGGATACGTTCGCTCTGATTGGGCATTAAAATGACCTTTGATAATGATGATAAATTTTAATTTTTAGTACATTTCGAAATAAATAAATAAATTTGTTTATTGCAAAATAAAAACACATACTCTGTCCTTTGAAATAACACTTTTTTTAACAAAAACTTTCTTTGTTCATATATTTTAACTTAGAAAATAAAAGTATATTATTTTTAAACCTAGACAATTGTATAAACAATTTTTCACAAACAATGATCAAATTAGTTTGATTTTTGTGGAATTAAAATATGAACATATGTATAACAAAATATATAGTAAGAAAATAATATATTAGATATCGATTGGAAGAAATTTTGGTGGAAATCAACTTGTGTGAATCGAACACCGCTGCCTGTCCTGCGCGTAGCACCAAAAATTAATGTTTATTTAAAAAAATTCCTGACGCCGTGGTAGTTAACCTATTTTAATTTTGCAAATTGCAAATGAAAGGTACAGTATTCTTCTATTTGTAAAAAAAAATTTAACTTGCTATCTGCTTTATTTTCAGTCCTGCAACATTTTGAAAAAATGAATTTTTTTGCGAATGCTGGATTTTAAAATTTATTTTGCAAAATTTATTGAACCGATCTTAACTAAATTTACAGTATTGTTTTATCATATCATAAAGTTTTTCTGGGTGAAATATCCTAGGGTGAAATATCCTGAAAGGTCCTAAGTGTAGCAGAAATGGTTGAAAAATGTAAAATCCGAATACTTGTTTTTTTTTATGTTTTTTTCGCAATTATTGCTATTTTGCAACAAGGGTAACAATTTAAAAAAAAATTTAACCAATCTTATATTGTAGGAAATTTAATTACGCAACTTTTATTTTGGTGCAATTTTTCCCGGAAGTGAATACTTTTAAAGTTGAAATCAAAAAACGAAGAAAAAAAATCGAATTTTTCCTTAATTTTTTTGACATTTTGATTATTTAAACAATGTTTCGGACCTTTTTGAGTGGGAGGATAACTCAATTATTATTATGTGGGTTAATTCCAAACAATTTTTGCAAAAAAATTACGAGTCACCTCCCAACGTCCATCTCAAAACAGATCCGCCCTGGACTAATTCCCATTTTCTGCAATATTATTGCAATACATATTATAACGTTTGCGTGTAATTGTTATCGCATTGCCTCACAATATGTAAAAAAATATACACAATTTAATTTAAAATTAATATTTTTGTTATCATCTTTTGAATCGTAAACTTTTATGTTTATTCCGTTTTATCTGAATTACTTTTAGAATTTTAAATTCATATTTTGCTATCACCTTTACATTTCTTGTTGCTCAAACTAATAGGAATATTTAATTGTTTTTCGTAGACAGATATCAGTTCAGTCCCCTATAAAATTAATTATAATTTATTCGTTTTTGCGAAAACGCTGAGTTAGTCATTATTAAAGAATTTGTCTGAAAGCTTCGCTACAAAGCGAATTTAGTATTTGTTTGGTATGGTTCGTATTATTCTGCATTTTAAATTGTAAACTAATTAGTATTAGCGTTTGTAGGTAAATAGACCATAGTCCAGGCTGTATGCTCGCCCCCATTAGGTAAATTATTCAGATTCGTTTTTTTTTGCACAAACTTACTCAAAAAGAAGTCTTTATCACAAATTGGTATCACGATGGGTGTCACAAAGGTATCATAAAGGGTGTCACAAAGGTATCATAAAGAGTGCCAGGCGGTACCGTGGTCGGAAAATTGGTTAAACAATTTTTTTAAACAAATTAAAAAAAAAGAATGTGTGTGTACTTTGTAAGCACGTAAGAAGTTATACTTCTATTATATGATTTCAACGAAATCAATATACTTTAAACAGTTTATTTATATTTTATTTAAATATTAAACTAATTTTAATACTCACTACTTTCCAAAAATTTTTATTAAAACAATACCAAAATTTAACAAATAAAAGAATAAAACACACGCAAACACATTGAAAAATGAAACAAAGAAATGATTTCTGAACAATAATTGTTGACAAAAATTTTAACTAAATACGTACTTTCTGAAAAAAAATATTAATAAGTATACTGACAATCATAAAATGTATAAAAAAAATTAAAAAAATAAAAATTTGCATTGGGAATTGAACCTGCGTCTATAAGTTTGTTAGATTTTTAGCTCAGCGCACGCAGAACTTAGCTAGCGAGACATTTGAATGATGTGGGAAGATATAGCAACTAAACGTTTTAAACTTTTTTGACAGTTGCTTATTCTCTTAGTTTAATTAAATAAGTTTGATTCTTGCGGAATTAAAATATTAAAATACAAAAAAATATAGACTAAAAAAGCAATTTATTAGATATGAAGTAGGTACCTACATTGTCCAAATAGGTATGTAGGTCCTAATCTCTTATTACAATACTGAAACATTTAAAATTACGTACCTGTTGCTTTTAGAAACTATTTAAAAAGTCACTACAATTATAAACTTGCTTTTTGTGTCTGTCCTCACAACAATAAAAACTACTATACTACATACAATTTGTTTATCCATAACCATTGACGTATTAATAAAATAACCGACATATTGAACAATTGTTGACAGCTCATTGTAATTACCCAATCAGAGGACGTATAACGTTTAAGCTGCGCCGGGTACCAAGATTTTGATGATTTCGCGCACATATAAATTTTTCAAGGCTCAATATAATAACTCCAAGAAAATTTATTATTATGGAAGTCAGAAAGAGACCAAACCAAAGTTTAAAGCCTCCCCTACAAGATCCTGAAGGCATTTCTGTCATTGTATTATTATAAAGCTGTTATTTTTAATTATTAACAATGAGCGCCAAGCGTGGTTTGAGGTGGCCGTCCGATGGTGCATCTTTCTTACACTCACACGTGTTTGATAAATTACCTTGTTTTTACATTAAAGAAATATAGCATATTATAAATGTAATGTTTTAATAAAAAAATTATTCTTGTTTATTTATTTACTTATTTATTATAATATAAATATGTATAATTACAAAGGTAGGAAATGTGTTTTTGAATGATTTAGAATAATTGTCATGATTGATTCTATATAAAATATTAGACTTTTAACTTGGCGATAGTTGATGAAAAAATGAATAATATTAGAAATAACGTTAAAAGAAATAAACAATATATGTACTTCCTATTAACAATAACAAGCGCCAGAAAGTAATTTATCAGGTAAAGTAATTTATCACGCACGCGTAAATGCGAGGGAGATGCAACATTGGACGGCCGCATCAATACGCGCTTAGTGCTGATTGTTAATATGTAATTAAAAATAACAGCTTTGTAATAAAGTAATGACAAAATTTTCTTCAGTATCTTGTAGGGGCGTTAGACTTTGATTTGGTCACTTTCTGACTTTAATAATGATTTTTAGCCGAGATACTAAGCCTTGAAAATGTACATTTTCGCGTTCTTCAAATTTTAAATAGCGTATAAGTCGACAACAACCAATTCTAGAGAAAAATCATAAGAGATCTTTTTTGTTCAGAATGAGTCAAATAATCTCAAAAATTGTCTGAAGTGAAAAAATTGATCTTTTGAATTTGTTAAAAAAAATTGTTCAAACAATTTTCCGACTGCGGTACCCCCTGGCACCCTATGGACTTTTTATAAGGTCCTCTTTTTAAGTAAGTTTGTGCAAAAAAAAACGAATCGAAATAATTTAACAGGTGCGAGCATACAGCCTGAACTTCCAGGGGACGTTTTTCCGATGACACTCTTTAATACAGGTATGTAACTGTTTTTGATAAATTTGGTGATAACAATATGTAATAAACAAGATATGCAAAACCAGGGCCAGAAAACAAAACAAAAAAATTGCAAAAGGTTAAACGTCATTTTTTACTTATAAACAACAATGTAAGATCGCTATTTGATTTGGAATTCTAAAGGTGAACCCAGTAAATTGTGCGGAAAAGTTACACATTTTACTGAAAAGGGATAGAAAACCCTTGAAAATGAGACTTTTTAAAGTTATTTTTGTTAATTTATTACTTATTTATTACAAATATAACTTTAAAAGCCTATTTTTTGAAAATGATTAACAACTTTTCTAAAAATGCACAAAAAGTTTAACAGTTTTAAGAGTCTAAATGAATTCCGAAAGCACCAAATTGAAAAAAAAATTCTTCTGAATAATATTTTTACATATAATTAATTATTTTCTTTAGAAATAGACTGGTGTATTAGTCGAGGCATTGAAGGATTGAAGTGTCGATTTTTTTGCAGTAAGACGGATTTTAATGCGGATTGGTGCGTTGGATTCGTGAGAATGTCAGGAAATTTTGTGAACTAATGTAATGAATAAGAAATCTCATATTGCATTTGTGCATAAGAAAAATGCATTTCAAAAGTGCATTTTGAAATAGGCAATTATTATAAATTTACAACTCGGTAAATTTTCTTACTCGGGGGGTTTTTGAAAAACCGCTGAAAACGAATATGAGGTCGGCGAGAGTGTACAAACTACCTGGTGCCTGCAGCGGGTGTAATAAACGTCTTCCTCTGGAGTATTATGGTAATTTGTTAAATAATTGGCCCAAACTTGTAACTCGGGGGGTTTTTTAGGTCGCTGAAAATGAATATGAGGTCGGTGAGAGTGTGCAATGTACCTGGTGCCTGCAGCGGGTGTAATAAACGTCTTGCTCTGGAGTATTATGGTAATTTATCATATAGTTAGTTTAAACTCGTTACTCGGGGGTTTTTGGGGTAATCTATTTTCTTCGATGTAACTATGGTGATCGAAAAGGGTGGTATTTTTATTATAAATAAACATAAATTTTTATTATTATAATATATTTTTGGTTAAAAATGTTCGTTATACAAAATTTCTCGTAATTTATCTTTAAAATTCATTTTCTTCATCATTATCATCTTCTTCTTCATTATTGCCTTCCTCTCTCGAGTCCAATGCAATATTTGTGCAATCAGAGCCTGCACAATTTTTGCAGGCTAGATTACAAACTAACCCATGCTTCCTGCACCCGCATGAGTTGCCGCAGTCTGACTTACAACTACAGAATATTAAATTTAAGATGTTTGGAGGACCAGGTGGCTGAGTCATTGTAACTGGAATTAATACTTTATTTTGTAATCCCCATCTCCAATCGGTTGGGTTCATGTTACTGTCCTCTCCATGCACCCAAATTTGTGTTTGTAAATATACCCTTTTTAAATGCTGGGTAAATGCATCAACAGAGGAAAGAATTTTTCCAATGACAAACTTTTTATTTTTGGCAATAGCCAATAAGTAAGTACATTCTGTATCGGTAAGTTTCAGCTAATTGGATATTACTCCGTTTAAACTGCTCGGGAATATTCGGTTTCCTGAAACCTATCGGGGTATTGTACACAGCCATAAAAAGTTGACAGCCGTGGTCAATAATTTCATTAAGGGGTACAACATAGAGTAAACCAAATGTGCTTGAGAGTCTGGCAAAACCTCTGGAATAGAACAAACTCAAAACTCTATAATATTCAACCCAGAATACCTGCCTTAAAAATACCAGCACTTTGTAGAAGGGACAAAGTTGTCATGAGAAGACTAAGAATTGGACATTGCCGTCTTACACATGGTTACCTGATGAGCCAGGGAAATCCTCCTTGGTGTCATACCTGCAACACTCGTGTCACCGTCAAACACATACTAGTTGAGTGCCAGCTATACATGAACACCCGAAGACAACATAAACTGGATGAAGACCAAACCACCACTCTTAGTGATAATAGTAACTTTAATAATGTGATAATGTTTCTCAAAGACTCTCGGTTATACTACGCCATATAAATGTTATTTTTTATCATTTTGCTGATATTGTAATTTCTTAATTTAAATTCCTAATTTTCTTAATTCTTGTAATTTAAACATATTGTAAACCTTACTTTTGTAACCGTGTCAATGGCCTGCGTTTCTGAGACACGTTAATTTAAATAAAAAAAATCTTTTTTACACTTCTTTATAATAAATTATTTAAATAACAGGAAAACAAAATAAGAAAAAAAAGTGTTCTGTCTTGCTTACAGTGTAACCGCTATATTAGTGTATACAAACGTGTGAGCGAGAAAGGCAATAAATCCTACATGAAAGTAGTCAAGAATGTATGAATACTGCCAACATAATTTTAAGCGCCAAATTTAAAAAAAAATGGAGATCTTGAACAAAATAATCATGTTCTTTTATAATATTCTATGAAATTAGAATTTAGTCGTTGCGATATTTATTTTCAGTGACCCAAAGACCCCCGTGTAACAAGTTTGGGCCAGTTATTTAACAAATTACCATAATAGTCCAGAGGAAGACGTTTATTACACCTGCTGCAAGCACCAGGTAGTTTGCACACTCTCGCCGACCTCATATTCATTTCCAGCGACCTCAAAAACCCCCGAGTAATGAGTTTAAGCCAATTATATGATAAATTACCACAATACTCCAGATGAAGACGTTTATTACACCCGCTGCAGGCACCAGGTAGTTTGCACACTCTCGCCGACCTCATATTCGTTTTCAGCGACCCCAAAAACCCCTGAGTAAAAAAATTTACTGAGTTGCAAATTTATAATAATTGCCTATTTCAAAATGCACTTTTGAAATGGGTTTTTCTTATGCACAAATGCAATTTCAGGTTTCTTATTCATTACATTAGTTCACAAAATTTTCTGACATTCTCACGAATCGAACGCACCAAACTGCATTAAAATCCGTCTTACTGCGCCAAAAATCGACAGTAAGGCCTTTTTTTGTGCTTCAATGCCTCGACTATATGCCACTACACTTTTCACATACAGGTGTTTTCGCCGAAACTATGAGGTGTCCATGTGTCAGCCGTGTGTGACCAATTCTTAGCCTGCGAACAATTAATTTGTCTCTTCAATAGGACTTTTCAATGCTTCTCAATTGTTTTGAGCTTCTGTCGTATGTCGTATATTAATATTATACATGGATTAAACGACATATGACAGAAGCTCGAAACATATGAGAAGCTTTGAAAAGTCATATAAGTTAGATATCTGAATGGTTTTCAGCTTTTCCAAATATTTCATGGATACCAATGCATTCAGAAATTCAAGCTTAAAAAAATAAAATGAATCATTTTGGGAAAATTGTGAACGGTTTATCCATAATAGAGCAATAATTATCTTCTATAAGCATTTTCTAAAATTATGTATTACTAGCACTATTACAGTATTGTTTTAAATAGAAATTCAGTAATTTATCAACAACTAAATAGACAAGCAAAATATAATAACTATAAACAATAGCAATTATTATAAAAGAAACTAGTTATTTTGTAAATTAATGAGACCCTAATCGCTATATTACTTAAAATTGGGGCATCTGACTCATTCAAAAAATTCCAAAAGCATGACTGTTTTACATTTTTATGAAAATGTAATAATTAATATTAATTACAGAATAGTTACACCGGTCCGCAAAACCACAGTCGGCGGTCCACAGTTATTTTGTTTATAAAAAATTGAAGGCCGTTCAAAACATTAAAAAAACTATGTAGGCTTGTAGACGAATAATTTTACAGTTAGGTATAGAAAAAAACATCTACAATTTTGTATCCCGAATTCCTTGTAATTATTTAATTTATTGTAATTATTATTTTGATATGGGTATTTTTAATATTGTTCTGAAGCTATTTTCTTGTGGCATGTTTGTAATTAACTAGTTTTGATGGGAAATAAGCCACAATTTTACTAAAAAAATTATTTTATTAACGTAAAAATATTAATGAATTAAGCAAAAATGTTGTAGCGTAGTAAAAAAATTCTTCTAATAATTTATTTAATCTGCCTTATTTATATCGGAAATTCAGACATATATTATACATTTTAAAGTAGAAGACTTTAAAATGATATTGCCAATATGTATGAGTAGCGTTCCTGGGACGACTTTACTGAAAGATAGTTCATTCGATTACATGAAATCAACCCCAACTCAAGAACATCCGTCACAAAAAAAATCATAACATATGATCTGTCTTTAAAAAGACAACCACATGCAATGGTGACAGTAAAATTCTCGCGTTAGAGATTCCATAGTAAATCACGAGGGAAAACTAGGAAAAAAACCCCGTGATACTATCCCGACATCGTAAGTATTAGGTCTTACTTTAGTTTAGTCTCAAAAATAATACCAAATTCTGAGCTTAATATGTACATATGTTATTTTAAATTATAAATAATATTAATAATACTAGATATATAAATGATACTAAAATATAAAATATGTACTAACTCGATATGTTATTGACTTACTAATCGGTTTATTTTCTTTCTATTGAGTTCCTCTTTTAGTATGGGTAACCACATCCTACTGCATTCTACCGAGGAATTTGCGACACAGTTGGTTTCATTTAGCATAATTAAAGCCGTTTCTTTGATTTTTCTCTTTCTACTATCTGTTTCTTTCAGGACTATACTTGAATCTCTCCACTTAACTCTATGTTCATTATCCCATGCGTGTTGACATATTTGAGATCTATCAAATTTTCTATTTTTAATATAAGACTGATGTTCACTTATTCTAACGTTTAATGGTCTTGATGTTTCACCTAAATAAAATTGTTCGCATTCACAAGGTATTTTATAAATACAATGTTTTGTTCTTTCTTGTTCACTGTTAGGTTTAGTTTTAGATAGAATAGATCTCAATGTGTTTGTTGTTTTGAATGTTGTTAAAATGTTGAATTTATTTCCTATTGTTTTAAGTTTCTCGGATAGTCCTTTTATGGTATTGATATTTTCCTCGTATTATTTCTTCTGAATGCTGTAGGATCCCGTTCTAAGTTGTTCTGTTCCATTCGATCCAATCTTGACAATTCCTTATTTATAAACGATAAAGGATAATCATTTTTAATGAAACAGATTGATGTTAACAATTGTTTTTCTTCTAAGAATGAATTTTCGGTACAACAAGTAATTTTGGCTCTATCATATAAGGATTTAATGATTCCCTTTTTAACGTTAATGTGATTTGATTTGTAATTGATTTTAATTATTTTAATAATTAAAATTATTATTTTAATAAGTTGTAATTTATTATAACGTTAATAAAATCATATTTTTAGTAAAATTGTGGTTTATCTCCCATCAAAACTAGTTAATGGGTATTTTTATTTAAATTTTATGTTTATATTGGATTAGCCACAGTTAGATTGTAATGACAATTACATAATGTTCCCTAAAAATACTTGAAATTTCGATTTCCACTTCGGAAATCATTATCAAAGGCAAATCAAAATAAAATTGTTGAAAAAGTGTGTATAACCGCCAATTGTTGTTATTGAGGATTATGTCGCATCACTGTCAACAAACTTTGAGGTTTGCAGGTACTTTGCCTATGATGGTTGTAGGCAACAGTCAGCTTGGGTTGGAAAAATATGGGATGGATGTTTTTATGCTCTGTAATTCATCAAATTCTGATTATTCGGTGTATTTATGCAATATTTTATGTGTTATGTGTTGTTACGTTTGGGAATGTTCGTAATAATGAATTATTTTGGGGTAAAAATTGTGAAGTATATTTTTATATACAGGTTCATCTTATTCGCTTCGGTCTATGTACGGAAAACCACTTGATATTAAAAAAAAATTCTTCACAGGAATCTATAGGGCCTTTAATACTACAATCTAAAAATAATGTGAATTATACAGGGTGCTCCAAAAAAGAGTGGTATATCAAAGTTATATTTTTTCTTATGGAATGCCCTATTTCTGATGACATTACTGAATTGACCTTAAAAAATAAGCTATACTTTCATAAGGGTTCCCTATACCTAAATACACGGTGTTTTGATTTATTTCAATTTTTATGAAAATGTAAGGTTTTAGAAAAAAATAAATATCTACGAATCTAAGAATCAGTAACAAATTCTTTCTTGGATCTTAATAATAGACTATTTAGCATACTTAAAAAGATGCTTACTGCAACAAAATTTCCTACAGGGTGGTCAAAATATGAGATTGTTCTATTAACAAATTCAAGCTGTAATAACTTACTTATTTTAAATGGAACACCCTGTATCTTACTAGTCTATCGCGTAGAAAACTTACTTAGCTTTCAATTCTTATTAGGGTTTCCTATACCTATCTCCATTCATTTTTCAAATATTTAAAGATTTCTTAATTTGTAAGCTTTAAAAATTTGAATTAAGTACCTATGTCGTGGTTATGTGCAACACATCACCAACACCGGCAATATACTTAAATATCTTAGTCAAGACACTTTCGTTAATAAAATTCACATTTTTATCATTTAATCACACAGAGTGTTCTTATTTTAAATGACATACTCGAAATTCTATTCTTTGTAATGGAAGATATTTAAAATTTCTTCAATTCAAACATTCTCAATACACATGTTATTCTGTAAATATAAATTCCCATGTTATTCTGTAAATACTTATTTTTACATATTTTTGTACAATAGGCTCGTTTTCGTCATAGTAGCCATTGCATTTAATTGTTTGTAATTGCGATTCAAAGATTCAAACAAAAAGTGGTGTTCTTAAATTTACTTAATAACCGTCGGTTTAAGATATGGAAAATACTTATACGAAATGAAATATAATTTAAATATCTTCCAGAATACGGCATCTAATATAGGGTATGCAGTTTAATATAAACATATTATTCAATGTCACATGTAGGCCAAAATCAACTAAAATAATACAACACTCTGTGTGATTACATGATAACAATGAAAATTTTATTAATGACAGTATCTTGTCTAAGTATATTGCCGGTGTTGGTGATGTGTTGTACATAACCACGACATAGGTACTTAATTCTAATTTTTAAAACTTACAAATTAGGAAATCTTTAAATATTTAAAAAATGAAGGGAGATGGGTATAGGAAACCCTAATAAGAATTGAAAGCTAAATAAATTTTCTACGTGGTAGATTAGTAAGATACAGGGTGTTCCATTTAAAATAAGTAAGTTATTACAGCTTGAATTTGTTAATAGAACAATCTAATATTTTGACCTGTAAGACACTTTGTTGCAATAAGCATCTGTTTAAGTATGCTAAATAGTCTATTATTAAGATCCAAGAAAGAATTTGTTACTGATTCTTAGATTCGTAGATATTTATTTTTTTCTAAAACCTTACATTTTTATAAAAATCGACATAAATCAAAACACCCTGTATTTAGGTATAGGGTACCCTTATGAGAGTATAGTTTATTTTTTAAGGTCAATTTAATAATGTCATCAGATATAGGGCATTCCATAAGAAAAAATATAACTATGATATACCCTCTTTTTTGGAGCACCCTGTATAATTCACATTATTTTTAGATTGTAGTAGTAATGGCCTTGTATATTTCTGTGAGGAATTTTTTTTTAAATATTAAGTGGTTTTCTGTACAGACACCGAGGCGAATAAGATGAACCACCCTGTATTGTGTGTTTCATATGTGTAGTGTATGGTATAATATAAAAAAATAACGTATAATAGAAAAAAAATTAACATTTTTTTTATCCCGGATTCCTTGCAATTATTATGAATCATTTTGACATGGGTATTTTTATTTAACGACGTTCTACACCTTCGTTGCGGGGTATGCCTCTCAGAGGAAAGGGGGGAAACTTATATGCAAGCGAAAGTTGGTAACAATGCATTCATAGCAGAATACTCAAATCATATGTTTCAGTATTGAATACTTTATAAAAATAAATTATAATAAATTACGGAAATTACGGAATAAATTACGGAATTAATTATAATAAATAAATTAAAAATAAATGGTACGGTAAACAATCCTCATTTTTTAATATGTTATTCCTTACAAAAAAACCTTTTATGTAAGCACAAATAATTAAAAATCGTAAATTTGGGTCAAAAGTTATTAACTTTTTAAGAATTCCCATAAGAGCCCATGTTAAAACTTAAATTTGACCCTTAATAGTAATTAAACGGCACGGTAAAACAATTTTTTTAAAATCAAGTCTTAGTTTTTTGACGTAAACTATAACATACTAAAATTTCATGCAAATCCTTAATTATTTGCCGAAGGTGTAGAACGTCGTTAAATGCTATGTTTATATGGGATTAACCACAGTTAGGTTGTAATGACAATTACATATTTTACCTAGAAATAGTTGACGTTTCGTCTTCCACTCCGGAAATCGTTATCAAAAGGAAATTAGTTGAAAAGGTGTGTATAACCGCCAATTGTTGTTATTGAGGATTATGTCTTATAGGTACCCCATTCCACGAATATACGACCCTTTTGGATTATCGCGACAACGAATATTTTACTGTGCAAAATATGAAGAACGAAAATAAATTGCAAATTATATTGTTGTTTATTGGAGTTATTATTAGAGCAAAATACTTTCGTACTTCTTATGTTGATCACTAAAATATTCGTTGACGCGATAATCCAAAACATTCGAATATTCGTGGAATACACCATATCACTGTCAACAAACATTGAGGTTTGTAGGTACTTTGCCTATGATGGTTGTAGGCAACAGCCAGCTTTGGTTAGAAAAATATGGGATGGATGTTTTTTATGCTCTGTGATACATCAAATTCTGATTATTCTGTGTATTTATGCAATATTTTATGTGTTATGTGTTGTTATGTTTGGGAACGTTCGTAATAATGAATTTTTTGTGGTAAATTGTGAATTATGTTTTTATGTATTGTGTATTGCATATGTGTAGTGTATGGTAGAGATGGTAGAGATGGTCCTATCGTCTCGTATTGGTATCTTTTATTATTCACTTCTTTAAAAAAAAGTCGTAGTAGGACGAGGGCTGCTTCTTTGATTTTTCTCTTTTTGATATCTATTTGCTTCATGATTATTGATGCATCTTTCTTCTGTGGCCTGTCTTCGTTGTCCCAGGCATATCTGTGATTTGTCGAAATTCCTGTTTTGATAAATGTTTCATGTTCGTTAACCCTGACGCTTAGTAGTCTTGCAATTTCTCCCACGTTGAAATTTATTATACACGGATAGTTTTATTTTTCTGGTATTCCTACGATATTGTACCATGATGTCGGTATTAAAATTATTGTTGTGTATGGCTTCTGTTCTGTTCATGGCTTCATGTGGTTTACATCTGAGCATACTCTTATACGTCGATTTAACTGCTCCACGTTCTTCCGTTGAAGCATATACATACCTACATTTATGAACTACTATTAGAAAATTTGCCTGTTAGTCTTAAGTAGCTTGTTCGTGGTCTTATTGATTTAAATTCCAAGTCTTACTTTTTTGATTACAATGAGTGCGGTTCCAAACTTGTTTTAGGGTATATGGCAGCTGTAATATATGTAGATTTTTTCTTTTTGAGAATCCCTATGGTAGTCCATCTCATTTTCTGCATAGTAGTAACGTGTGTTTTATATTGGGTTAATACACCAATTAATTTTCGAAAACTTTCAAACGTCATACGAACGTTCCAAGTGTATATTCCCAAAACGTTAGTTATTTAGTTGCTTTAGTAATCATCAATATTTCCCTACAGTTGCTCGGACTTTGGATTTTATAACAATTATTGAGCTTTTTACTCGATTCATTTACCATAGACGGGTTGCAAGTATAGTTAGTTTGGAAACAATTATTTTTAAAATAAAATGGAATAACTTATATCTTCTAATGTTGTTCAATTGTTCAGTGTTCAGTTCTGTGATGAATAGAATTTGATGAGTTAATTCACATTATGGCAGGGGTGAAATCAGTGTTAAGACTACTGTATGTAAGGTTTCTCGCCATTTGAAATTAACCTGTTCCAATTCACTATGTCTTTAGAAAAAACCTCTAATATTAATTAAACAAAGAGTGATATTCGTCATGTGAATAGTTTTTATAATAATATAATATCATAGAAACCATTCGGGATATATTACATAACTACCTTATTTAAAACTATTAATGTGTCTAGAACGAGGTATTCCAGTGTTTTTTATGGCAAACAGGACAAAGTCTTGTTAAAAACACAGGACAAAGAAGAATGTTATTTTGGACACCTTCTCCGGCATATATTTGTACTGTTAGCTTTGTCCCACAGTGTCTTCAATCAATTTTTCTAAGGGTTTTCATTTCTGCTGTTTCTAGGATTATTTTTGTTCTCTCTGTGTTAGGCCGTGTTTCTGCCGCGTATGTCATTATTCAGATCGTCATTATTCAGATGTCAAGATCGCATAAGAAATACACACATTCGGCAAAGAACAAAAGTACACCACACAATATAAGGAATTATAATGTAAAGTGGAAGTGGGCAGGACAAAGACAGCTGGTTGTCATTAAGGATAATAAACTGGAGACCCCACACAGACCAGAGAAGCAGAGACACACCGCCAACACATTGGAGTGAAGATATAAAAAGAGTAGAGGTACAATGGATTAGAGTAGTTCAAGACATAACTCAGAGGAGCTGATTAATGAAAGCGTATGTCCAGCAGTGGATTTTTGGTGACAATTCAAAATCACTTTGCCAAACCATCGCGCATCGCTGAGAAAACATATCAGTTAGATGATCTCTAACAGCTTACAGGAAATGACGTGGAATATTCTTAATCAAATATCTCACTTTCTATAATAAATTGCTGTTTCTACTAAAAAACCAAAAATCCTCATAAGAATAAAACTGTCACTTTATCTTCCGTTTATTTATAATCTTATTCTACAAAATAAAAAATTTTATCAACTTTTATAACATCCTAGAATCAAGTATAGGTAGTATACTGTAGTAATATATCAAGCAACGACTTAAACAGTAATAAAATTATAAAATAATTTACTTGCACCAAACATCTGCTTGTTATTATCGTTTACCTAATATGTATTAGGATTACTACAAGTCGATCTTAAATTTTTTCCAGTTATCAATGAAAATAGAGTAGATAAAGTTAATTGCCTAATACTCTCAGGCTCAAGCAGGTGATAAACTAAGTATACAGGGATATAGTAATCTGAAGTTCAACCAAGATATGTACGATAGGGATAAGTAAAATAGATTTGGTTCTGTACTGTTTTTTTCTCTGGTTGATCTTTACCATCATCATCATCTTTGGCTTGACAATCCTTTGTAGATCCTGGCGTACTTCAGGATTCGTTCATAGTATGTCATGTTGGTAATGTTTATTAATTTTATAAAACACATTATTATTAGAGACCGGACATAAAATATGCACTAAAATTTTCCAAAATATGCGCATATTAATTCAAACATTTTGGAAAATATATGCATAATTTTTATTTAGATATGCAACATTTTTTATATACATATTAATATTTTAAATGACAAACAAACCAAAAATTGATGAAAGTCAGTTGCATTAAAAAAACTTTTTTAAATACCATTTTATTACGTTATTTAAATTTACATAAACATTGACGAACATTTTGCATACACTCGTAATAGTTATTTTTCTACAACCACTATTCAAAGTGCACTTTTCTGCACGGTTTTATGTTAGCAAACTTGATATTTTCTCACAGTATAAGATATTTGACATTAGTGTGCAGAAAAGTGACGTTTCTGTGCCGCAAAGTGACGTTTCTGTGCCGCAAAGTTCTTTTCTGCACAGTTGACTACCTCATTCTGAGTAACGTTATATTCTGTTTACATCCGTGGACTACCGCATTCTGAGTAACGTTATATTCTGTTTACATCCGTGGTTAAACTTTAGACAAATATATAACCTATAAGACAATTATTATATTTAACTATAGCATAGAAACTAAATTATGGATGTTACAACTGTTTTATTTTACAATTTTATTCTTATTAAACATTTTATAATTATCAAATAACCAATAAGGATTTAGCAACTTGTGCAAGAGACGTCGAATGAAGTAGGTTTTGTGTAAATCCGTGACTGCATAAGTATAATGTCAATAATGTGTAATAATTGTTTAAATTTAAACAAATTAAGGCAGTGCATTAATTTTTTAACTGATTTCTGTGCAATTTATTTAGGTATAAGGAATTTAAATTGATTAGTAGGTATTAATTAAATACAGTTTAAAATTTATCACATAGGTACCTATTATAATTAATCGTCGTTTGGAAATTGTGATTTTTATTTTTAGGAAAAACTGTGCTTGTAGAAAAAGTATAGTGTGAAACACGTGCAGAAAGGTAATTTCTCACTCGTTTGAATTGCGGCACTCGCTTGCGCTCGTACCGCAACTTTTCAAACTCGTGAGAAATTAGTACCTTTCTGCACTTGTTGCACAATATACTATTTCCTAACAAGTGCAGAAAGTCATTCTTTTCCGCACGCGACTGCAGTTTGCCGAACGACGCGAAGCGGGAGTTCGGCAAGCAGTCGAGTGCGGAAAAGAGACTTTCTGCAAGAGTTAGGAACAATATTTTTTCTAAGAGTCTTTAAAAAATTACCAAATCTTAGGGCCGGTTGTTCGAACGCTAATCAACAATGATCATTATCAAATAATTAATTACTGTCAATGTCAATTGTTAAAACATAATTAATTACAATTCTGAGACTATAATCAATTAATATAACAATAATTATTAACATAATTAATAATAAATCTCATAATTGTAATTAATTATGTTTTCAGCAACCCAAACAAAGTTGACATTGACAGTTTTGGTGACAGTAATTAAATATTTGATAATGATCATTGTTGATTAGCGTTCGAACAACCGGCCCTTAATCAATTAATTTAATTAATATGAAAATACATACACAAATTAATTCTTTGACAAGGTTGTCAAAACCAAACTTTCAATATAATTAGTTAGCATGACGACGATCTGGTTTCCACGACGATGATTCAAAACGACTGTTATTGTCTACCGATTTGACTTTCGAATATTATGTCAAAATAATTTTATTTCATCGAATTGTCGCGTTAATTTCATTAAAACAGGAACACAATAAGATATATTTGAAATAAATTAGTAAATAATATCTAAATATTAGTTTATTGCATGTATTATAATTACTTTAAGGCCATATTAACATATCTAAATTAACACGCGTGCGGAAAAGTAAAAACCGCGTGCGGAAAAGTAACACGCGTGCGGAAAAATAACACGCGTGCGGAAAAGTGAAACTTTCTAAACTAAAATGCGGGCGCGAAAGTAGACATTTTTGCACGCTCGTAGAAAAAATTATTATCAATAACGTACATATTATACGAAAGACTACTGTTGTAGCTTACAATAAGATGTTTTTCCCGATTGTCTACCAAAAAATATGTTTTCTGTCAGATAACCATCATCATCAGGGCTTTTCATTCCAGGTGGAATGTTTGCCGCTCTTACTTAGAGCTCTCAGATTCGCTTATTGCGGTGAATCACTCCGCATTCCACTTGTATGTTGTCAAAGTTTGTTATATGACTTGGCTTTCGTTACTATTTTCTTCCACTCATTTCGATATGTGCATAGTTCCCTCCAGTTTCTCACTTCCAGAATTTTGATATCTCTCATGACCTGGTCCTCCCATCTCTCTCTGGGTCTTCCTCTTGGTCTTTCAGTTGCCGGTTTCCATTTGGTGATCTTCTTAATCAGTCGGTCGTTTTTCCTTCTTTCTATGTGTCCCAGCCATCTCAGCCTCTGTGATTTAATAAATCTAACTATATCTTCTCCCTTCATTATGCCTCTTAGTTCATGGTTCATTCTTCTTCTCATTTCTCCGTTGTCCATTCTTATCGGGCCCATAATGCGTCTGAGGATTTTCCTTTCGGATATTCTCAATTTTTCTTCATCTTTTTCCGTGAGGCACGTTGTCTCAGCTGCGTACGTAACTACTGGTCTGATTGCAACTCTGTATATTTTCAGTTTTGTATTTCTGGATAAGTTCTTGTCCTTCATAAGCCTATGATACCTCCAGTATGTTTTGTTGCCTGTTATATTCGTTCCGTTACTTCTTCACTTCTCTTGTTTTGGCCATTCACTATTACTCCCAAATATTTAAATTGTTGGACTCTTTCAAAAGTGTAGTTTTCTATTTTGATTTCTCTCATCCTGTTATCTTCTCTTCTAGAGCAGAGTAGATATTTTGTTTTTCCTTCGTTAATTTCTAGACCTCTTTTCCGTGCTTCTTTTGCCAGGATTGTTACTGCTTCTTTTAATCTTTCCTTGTCTCTTCCCATAAGAACTAAATCATCTGCATATGTAACTATTTGTGTTGAGGAGTGGGCTATAGTTCCTTTAATTTTTCTGGCCTTGACTGTTCCTTCTAGTGCTATGTTGAATAATGTGGTTGACAGGGAGTCGCCTTGTCGCACTCCTGTTTCTATTGCAATTGATTTTGTGCTACCTTCTTCTGTTGTTACTTTGGCTCGAGCTCCATCCATGGTCATTTTTGTTAATCTGATTAATTTTGCTGGTATATCTTGATTTTTCATTTCAATAAATAATTTGTTTCTTCCAATACAGTCAAAGGCTTGTCTGAAGTCTACGAAGAGGATGTAGAGTTCTATGTTGTGTTCGTGGCATTTTTCGATTGTTTGTGTAACTATGTGGATCGCATCTGTAGTGGATCTGCCTTCTCTGAATCCTTGCTGGTAGTCCCCAATTTTTTTCTCTGTGAATTGATTAAGTTTTTGTTTGATGAGGGCTGTTAGAATTTTATATGTTGTACTCAGTAGAGATATTGCTCTATAATTGTTATTGTCAGATAATATATATTTATAATTAACTAGTTTTGATGGGGAATAAGCCACAATTTTACTAAAAAAAGACAACGACAGCCGATTTGGGCGTCGAAACGTTAGTAAAATCATTTTTTTAGTAAAATTGTGGCTTATTTCCCATCAAAACTAGTTAATTTCAAAAATGCCACAAGAAAATAGCTTCAGAACAATATATATGTATTTATGTTTAGAAAATTTTCTTTCTACATCTACGGCTTTTATTGGTGAATACTTCAGGATACTAATTAACAACGCATCTAATTTAACAATGACCCTGAGATTACCAGTAATTTTAGAATAAACCTGAGAAGCCCGATGGAACATTTATTTAATTTTTATAATAGGGTACATCGATAATAATGCACGTCTAGTTTTCGGAATTTCAGAATTACCAAGTTATAAACATTGTAATCTGTTATTTCTTTTCTTACAATAAAGTAATAAGAGCCAGGTGCTATTGTATTTAGTGGATTGTCCGATTGGGACGATTTATCAGCTTCCGGCATTAGGTACTAAACTATTAAAATTTATTTACTTTTCTGAATAATTTGTTTTGGAAATCAGGTTTTGTAGAAAATATGCTATAATATGCCAAATATTGCAAAATATGCAGAAATAGTAAAAAAATCAATTATATGCAAAATATGCAACAAATATGCAATTGTCATAAAGTCCGGTCTCTGATAGGCCTGGATCTCGCGTACAAAAAAAATTTTGATTAAAAGCAAGTGAAAATGTGTTAATAGCTTAACAGTGTCTAGCCGGACAGACTGTGATGTACGGGAACACTGGAACAGGGGAAGTTTTAATTGTGGAACAGTTTAAAAATTTGGAACGTCAGATTACGAAAACGTCTCATGTATTTTGTCGGACAGAACATCCAATTGATTTGTTACCATTTCATTAAACTCTCATGCAAAAATGAGACTGATATTACTAACCAACATGAATCCCTGTCATTTGACATGTTCTTCGTGTTCCACTCATTAAAATGCCTAGTTGGTGATAAGCACCAATCTCATTTCTGCATGAGAGTTTAATGAAATGGTAACAAATCAATTGGAAGTTCTGTCCGACAAAATAAATGGAACGTTTTCGTAGTCTGACGTTCGAAATTTTTAAATTGTTCCACGATTAAAACTTCTCCTGTTCCAGTGTTCCCATACATCAAAGTTTGTCCGACTAGACACCGTTAAGCTATTAACAAATTTTCAGCTTGCTATTATCAACTATTTTTGGTACGCGGGATCCAGGTCTATAATTGTTATAAAACATATCTATATTATTATACCTATATAAATATCATCACTTCAGTTATAAATATAGGAATTAATGAGACTTCAAGAAATAATAAAAATGCAAAAAAATAATTTCAATGAAAAATAAAAAAATTATTAAAGAAAGTACATTAGCCTAATTAAAATTAAGATAATGATTACTTCCGGTACAAATGGAACTGCTAGAAGGTTCAAGGTATTTTTGATTCAAAGTGCAGGTCAAAAACGTTAAGTGCTATTTTTGTGAAATATTTTTGTACATTTGGATGCATGATGTTTAATAACAAATGCATAAATCAGCTTGTACTACTACTCACAGTATTTTCGTTTTTATTTAATTTTGTGAAAACTTATGAAAACTTTAAAAACTTTTTATAACGAAATGACTCTTATGCAGTATCGATGAGTAGAGAGCAACTAAAAACATTCGTTTATATCGAAAATTATACAAAAAATGGATTAATTTTGATTTGTATTTGTATAACGTGCCTCCATACATTATCCTATGTTATAAAATTATTTCCGCAAATATTCTCTTAAATTCAGTGTATTTGCTAAATACTTTGAATAGGTAATCATTAAATTACGGTTTCTTAGCAAAAACAAATTAATGTTTATTACTAGTCATTGATAATAATAATTAATAAGTTTGGAAAGGTCACGACCCCTACACGTTTCTGATATTTGAATTAAATTCCAGAAATTTTATTTCTACGTGACCAAAAAAAGGTTTCACTTAATCATGAGCTCCATTATAAAAGGTCTTTATCTTAAAATTTGAGATAAAGCATGTCATTTGAGTATTAAATCAATATAAATATGTTACCTACTTGATGATGATAAATGATACGTAATATCGTAATGATGAAAATGGTACATAAAGAAGAAAATAAAGGTATATCATATCCATACACGTGTAAATTGCTAGTAGGTATTCTTTTGCCTTATCTTGCCTCCTATCTTTTCTCTTATCATAATCATACATCTCCAAGTGGAGCAAAGGGGACCTTGCGGTGTTTCAAGTAGCAGTATGTGGTATGATGGTGAGGTTGCTAGTCCCACGCATCATCTGTTGAGTTCCGTCAAATTTTGTTTACTAGTTTTCTCCACTCTCTTCTGTTTTTTGCTATCTTTTTTGCATTCCATGTTAAATTATTTTCTTTCAGTTCTTTCTCTATTGTTCTTTTCCACGTATAAAATAGTCGACCCTTTCTTCTTTTGCCTTGAGCATTGTAATGTAGGGCTTGTCTAGCAATATTTGTTGCTGGTTTTCGTAAGGTGTGTCCTATCCACTTCCATTTCCGTTTTTTTTTATTGTATGTGCTATCCTTTCTTCATTTATAATTCTCCACAATTCGTCATTAGTGATTTTGTGTGGCCAAATTATTCTCAGTATAATACGTAGGCACCTATTAAAGAAGAATTGTATTTTCTGAAAGATTGTTTATGGTGTTTCCATGTTTCTGCTCTATATAACAGGACAGACTTTACATTAGTTTCAAATAATCGTAGCTTTGTGCTTCTGCTGATGTTTGTCGAGGCCCATATCTTGTGTAAAGAGATGAAAGCGTTTTGTGCCAAGCTTATTCTTTGTGTTATGTCTTTTTCTGTGCCTCCTGTTGTGTTTACCAGACTGCCCAAATAACAGAAATCTTTTACTTCTTCTATTTGTTTCCCTTCAACATGTTTATATATTATTTCCGTTCGTTTCCCCATTTGATAATATTATTTTCGTTTTTTTTTTGGGATTTATTTTTAAGCTGGTTGTTTTTGCTCTATGTTCTGGTAATTTTGTTTTGCATGTGTTGCATTGCATTTTTTAAATGGTGACCATTGTATACCTGTTTTTTATCTTCAGTTTGTTTCATTATTAAATCTATGACTATTATAAACAACGTCCGGTGACAAGACACACCCCTGTCTTACTCCTTTTTTGATGCTTATTTGTTGGGATAGTTCCCCTTCATGTTCAACTCTAGCAAAACATTCGTCTTAGAAAAGCCCTATTACTCTTATATATTTGTCTGGTATTCCATAGAGTTTTAATATTCTCCACATCATATTACGATTTATTGAATCAAACGCTTTTTCGAAGTCTACAAAGTTGATATAAACTTCTTGATTCATTTCCGCTGATTGTTCCAGGATGATTCTTAGGGTATTTATATGGTCAATACAGGAACTGTTCGGTCTGAATCCTATTTGGTTCATTCTTAATTTTTCATTTATGGGATCTTTAATTCTCTGCAATATTATCCTGCCCATTCTTTTGGTAGCTACAGTGAGAAGAGTGATTGGTCTCCAGTTTTCGCATAGTGTGAGATTTCCTTTCTTTGGTAGCTTTATTATAACTCCTTCACCCCAATATTTTGGTATCTTTTCCTCGATTCAAATTTTTTTAAATAGTAAGTAGTACATATCCACTGAGAAGTTTAAGTGTGATTTTATCAGTTCTGCGGGAATTCCATCAACACCAGCCGCTTTGTCGTTTTTTAAAAGGTTTATAGCATACCTTATTTCGTCCTTCGTAAATTCATCTTTTCTAATGACTAATGTTTCATTTTTTCTCTGTTTCTTCCATCTCTGTTTGTGATTCAATTCCTTCTTCATAGAGTTCTGCAAAGAATTGTGTCCATCTTTGTGCGATTTCTTTTTGTTGAGTTATGAGTGTTTCTCCTTCTTTTCCCATTAGTTTCGTTCTTTGCTTGTTCTTACCCCCTTTAATTTCTTTTGTTATTGAGTAAAGTGTCCTTGTGTCATGTATTCTCGCTGCTTCCTCTGATTTTTCTGCCATTTGTTCCATATACTGCCTTTTATCTGTTCTGTATCTTGTTTTTTAACTTCTTTATTTTTTTCTGTGTATTTTCCCTGTATTTCTTTTCATTTTATTGGGTTTGTTGTTCTGATAAATTCGGTTTTGATTGCTCTTCTTTCCTTGATTTTTGTTTTAGTGTTCAGCGTTATCCGTGGTTGATCTGCTTTCTCCTTGTACCCTAATATCTCTTTCCCTGCTTCCATGTTCGCGTTTTTATATATTTTCCATATACCTTTAACCCTAGACTTTCCTGCTTGTTCCAAGTTTCCCACATGCCTCTCCAACGTTTCTTGGTATTTGTTTGTTATGCTAGAGTCTCTTAATTTATTTTTATTGAATTTTCTATGTTTTTTGTTTGATTTATAGTTAGCTCTGAGGCTAATTTTTATTTTTGCTCTCACTAATTCGTGGTCTGATGCACAGTCGGCTCCTCTCATTGCTCTCAAATCTTGTAAGGAATTTTTCCACTTCTTTTCAATGAGAATGTGGTCAATTTGGTTCTTAAATTTTCCTCCTGGTGACGTCCATGTTGTTTTATGGATATTGTTATGTTGGAATAATGTTCTCCCAATCATCAAATCATTTGTCGAGCAAAGTTCTATTAATCTCGTGCCATTGTCATTCTTTTATCCCATGCCATGATTCCCCATTACATGTTCCTTTCCATTATTATCAGATCCTACTTTGGCGTTCCAATCCCCCATTCTTTTCTCTAATAATTCCTTATTTTGAGTTTTTTTTTAATTGCTACCTAGTATATTCCTACGCAAACTTAATTGATTTCCGGCTTATATTTTATCGTCTCTATCGTTTCATTTACTATCTCCACTCTGCTTTTTTATGTTTTCACATTTATAATACCTGGTTATTCGTTTATCTGAATTATCTGCATATTTGGTATTAATTTGACACAATTATCGTAAATAAAGGTTTTTCAATATCGGTGAATCACTGTTGTTTTTGTGTGTGGTTTGAGTAACGCTGTACTGGCGAATTGTTACGTTTTTTATCACTATTACGTATACTAAAACAACGTTTATATTTAAAATTACTTATCAAATGGCAATTGGCTGATTATCTAACGATCTTAGCAAAAACCGAGAAAGAGTGGTTAAGAAAATTATTGGAAAAGCACAGAAATTCGGATTGGAGCTAAATGAAGACAAAACCAAATCTATTATCATGGAGGGACAGAAGAGAAAAGGTCCCTTTAGTGTGAGGCCCGTAAGTGTTAAAAGCTATAGTTTGAAAAGCGTGAACAATTTGAATAGCTGGGTGTAGTATTCGATGAACATGAACATGGGAAAGGGAAATGGGAGCGCTCGATGCCAGAATTGCAAAAGGGAATAAAAAATTAGGTAGTTTAAGAACCCCAATGAACTCATAATACATTTCAATACAAGGCAAACTCCGAATATATGAAACAGTAACTAGACTCACACTAGCATATGCCCGGGAGACATGAAAATTAAATAATAAGCAAAAGGATATTCTGGAAAGATAGGAAATGAAAAAATTGAGCCTCGTATTCGGAGAAAGAAAGATAAAAGACGAGTGGGAGAGTAGAATCGACAACAAATTAATGGCTGTGTACAAAGAACCTACCTCGCTAAGGGTCAGATGGTTGGGACATTTAGAAAGAATAGCAGCGAACAGAATGTCTAAACTAGTTATGATCAGAAAACTAATCGGTCTCAAAAGAAGAGGTAAGCCCAGAATGAGCTGCATGAACAAATTGGAGGAAGACCTTAGTGAGGGACTGGAAAAGAAAAACACAAAACAGAAATCAATGAAGAAATATTGTTCATCAGGTGCTTCAGAGTAGTTAATAATTTTGTATATACATACTTCCAAGTTCGAGTTTTGTTTAAAATAATTGTAATTATACTAAAATCAAAGTAAAGATGCACTAGAAATAAACAAGCCAATACACGTTTAATGCTACTAGGAGCACTCCCGAATCATGATTTACAATGTATAAACTTTGGAAATCATGATTTGGGATTTACAAGATATATATGTTACGGTTAACGTCCGAAATCAGGTTAATCTCAATATTACCCAGTTAATATCGAGATTCACCAGTCTAGTTGGTTAATGTCCGAAGCTAAACGATCTTCAGCCTTCAATCGAACATTAACCGGCTAATCTCGACATTAACACATGTGTCTTGTTAAAGTCCACATTGTTTTGTTGCGTAATCAAGTGGCATTCGTGCAAGAAGTATAGTTATTTGAAAGTGAAAATTTAAGTATTCAATATGTCCAATCAATTTAAAGACCGGCTTTACGAGAATCTTGATAAAATTATTTCCACAAAAAGGGATGACAACAGTGCTTATTTATCTCGTGAAAAATATGATTTAATTTGTAATTAAGTGAAAGAATCAAAACGACAAGCTAAGAAAACAGCGTTGTCATATCGACGTTTGACCAAATACGATGTAGTGAATGTGGCAAATAATTTCAAACTTATTGCTCCTTTGCAAGAAGGTAAGGAGAAATTTTTATATTACGTAAAAAAAGGGGAATTATTTGATATTCTTTATGAAGTACATTTAAGTATTGACCATGGAGGAAGAACAAGAATGATAAATTCAAAAATATAACACAAGAAGTAGTAACACTTTTTTTTTATTTTACCGGCACACATTATTACCGGCTGCAAAAATTGGTGATACTGTTATATTACCTGTCCCGATGTTGATAGAGGACGTGCTGATGCAAGGAATATATTAGGCGTTGTTACCACAGTTGAAGACAACGTGTATTACAAAATTGGGTCAGAAAAGGGCACATTACCACAGTTATTTACAAGAAATCAGTTCAGTGTATATCTGGCTCCCCTTATTGCTGCCGAAAAAGTTTGAGTTGTTGAAAAATCTCTTCGTGAGATTGCAGCGACTTCATCTCTATGTGGTGGTCAAGGATACAAAAGATGCTCGTGAAAAACTAAATGTGGTTCAAAAAAGTGCTGCTGTAAGGCAGCTAATATTTTTTATGCAACTCTAAGTGTCACGGAAGTTTGTCATGTTTGAATAAATATGTACCTAGCAGGTATTTTTTATACAATTGGCAACGTTGTATTATTTTCACGTTGTTGTATAATAACACATTATTCAACATTAACCAAGGAAAATAGTTAAACTCGACATTAACCTGTTAATGTCAATATATCTGAATTTCGTACGACATTAACATTACATTTCGGTTAAAGTCAAGATTAACCGGTTAATGTCGAGATTAACCATTTTCGAAGTTTAACCGTAACATATACATTGTAAATCGTGATTTGAGAGTGCTTCTTGTAACATCGAACGTGTTTTTATAAAAATTCCTTGATTTTAGCGGCCTGCTGTGCGTATAGATAAAATCATTATCAAATCGCAATTAGACCAGTACTTATAGTTTCGTACAAAAAAATAGGCAGCATAGGTAAACGTTTTAAGATTTTAATGGTTGTAATTTCCGAATTAGTGAATAAATGGAGGAGGTTTCCGTATACGTGCAGATGGAATTTATTTTAATATTCGAATAAATTCAAAAGATTATTTTGAGCAATGTATAATTTTATCATGAAAAGAAAACAAACTCAAAACAATCGTTTTTTATATAACTGTAAATCATATGACTCACTAGACACTTAAAAGCGTGGTATGCGGCATGTACTCACTCGAAAATTTTCGCGAACAGTAGCATCTGATTGACGCGATTATTAGGAAAACAGATGCAGAGTTTTTTTCAGACAAAAGGAAAACCCAGGACAAACTATTTTCGAATCTCGTCATGGAGTATCATCGAGATAATTGCGTCAGGGTCGGACTCATATTTAGTTATTTTCTAAATGGTTTATTCTCCATCATTTTATTAAAAAGATTCATCTGTTTGTGAATAAGTGAATTTTAATTACAATGTTCCCAACCTCACCATTGTCGTCGTCACCGGTATTCGCTGTGTGCAAGTACTTGGTGAGGATACGAGGAACGAGTAGCGGAGAAATCTTGCAACTTTCTTTAATTCATATTGTCAATTGAAATTGTCATATTGACATATTTCATACATACTGTCATTGAATAAAATGGGATTTCTCAAATGATATGTTAAACATTGTAAAAATACAACAATAAATTGTCAATTTAAGTTCTATTCGTTTCCAACTTCTAAGCACAAATTAATACAAAGAAAAGAGTGGATTTCCATATAATGTTTACCTTTTAATAACATAACCTCAATCTTACTTTTCTTCTTATTCGTTTTTGGGCTATGTCTTGACAATTATCCAGTAACCAGGACTGATATAATTGGCCAATATAATTAAAAGTACTACAAATATTGCTGAGCTATGACACCAGGTGTCACTCTTCCTAACTTGCACGGTCCCAATAGTACGTGCGGAGATCGGTTAGAAAATTTTAACGAATATATAAAAATTCAGTCTAGCAACATTGTGTGAGTATGGTCTTTTTCATGAGCATTTTTCAGTGCGTCACAAATGATAGAAAAAAGGTAAGTCCGTGATAATACACATTTATAACATTTATTCTAACATGACATTTTAGTTAAATCTGACAGTTGTCACATTTTATTTGCAGTTTTGGCATAAAAACAAATAAATTGTGTTTATTGCATTTATAAAATGGTATTTTCTTTAATTTGTAGTCTTATAAATTGTACAGATTATATTCGTAGATTATTATATAATTCGTAAATAACTTTTTTTCGATTATAGCGTAATCTATCGACAACTAGAATAAATGTTATAAATGTCTGTTATCACCGACGTGCCTTTTTTTCTGCCACATACAATTTAATGCGTTAGAAAGAAATCGAAAAACTGTGACGCACTGAAAGATGCTGATGAGAAAAATAATACCAAGTTCAATAGAACCGTAATTTAGTCCAGACGAATTAATATATTTTTTACCAACAAAAATGAGATATTTTAAATAAATAGCGTGTCAAAAATGATGTGCAGAATAATTTTGAACTCGGTTTCGTTAATGAAATTGCATTTTTTGTCCTTAAAAGCAAAAAAATGTCTAATTAATCTTGCTTAATATTTTATCATCTAATAATTTTAACTGCACTAATATGCAAGTTGACTACTAATGACTAATTTTTATGATTAATGGAATGTTAAAATATTGACAAGCTCTTATCTTCAAAGAGGCCGTATCAGATTTCTCAAAGATTTAGACCGAATATTGATATGCCAGTTTTGCGCATTCTGACAAAGTTCCGTTTCTACTATATACTACAGCTCTAGTTGACCCTAGACCTTTCCCCCAAGTTTAGATTGTGATTCTTGCCCATTACCAAACGTTGGTGGTTTTCTTAACTCGTTTTTCTTGCATCCTCGTCTACACCAACTTTCCTCACCAGTCTTGGATCAGCCCCTAGTTATAGTTTCTACAGGCAACTATCTTACGAAGGATATTACGTCTTTCCTTTACCTATTATTCCTGTATTTATTATATTTCTTATAGTATTCTGTTTCTAACAGATTTAAATCGATTTTGGAATTTTCAACTTCTTTAATTGTAAATTAAATTTTCCATTTTATCCTAACTACCTAAATGTGCAGTCACTCGAGCGTTATGGGGACCTATTGGGATGTGAAAAGTAGGTCCAAAAACCAGAAAAAGTTAAGTAAAGTTTTCCATTTTAGTGGGGCCTTTCCATTTTTTTAATTTAATTTTCCATTTCCAACAATCGTTTTTTAGATTATAGCGTCATCTATAATTCGAAAAAATGTTTTGAATAAAAGTTACTTATTTTTACGTAAGGAATCCAAATCTGCAATAAAAAATGGGGCTCCCATTTAAGATTTTAAAGTAACCCTCCACCACACCTACATGGGGGTCGTGTTTGGTGGCATTCGATAGATTTTTCAAAAATATTGAATATTGAAGTGTATTTTTCAGTTTTTCAATCTGATGTTCATTTCGCGAAATATCGCGGGATTCGTATTTAAAATATTAAATTTACCCCCCACCCCTCTCCGTGGGAAGTCGTGTTTGGTATCATTCGATAGTTTTTTGAAAAATATTGTGCACGTATGTTTTAGTTTTTTAATCTGTCGTCCATTTCGCGAAATATTCGCTTTTCTCTTGTGAAACTTTGGGACTCACCCATTTCCTCATGCCCCGCTCAAATCATCAGATTTTTGAAATATACACTATTTTGCATGTACTTAACTTACCTTATCTTAATCTGACGATTTCGAGTTGTTCTAAGGGTAGATTTTTTTTCGGCCCCCCTTAACGAACTCCCCTGCATTAAGAGCCAATATATGGTAGAGATACATTTTCAGGGTACAAGGTTTCTCTCATGTAATAATCTGACGCGCTCGAGTAACTGCAAAAATCCCCGCTTGGGCTCCCCTACCAATATGTCAGCGCTGGTAGAATGGGAGTCTTTATATGGTTAATTTAATTTTTTGGTTTAAGTTTTTATTCTTTAGTCTCTTTCTTCAATCTAATGCATAAGCATCTGCAATTTTGTACCTTTCTATACCTACCTTTTTTGTATATAATTTTTTTTAAACATGGCGTGATTTGTTATTTAAATTACTGGAGTAGGTTTTCTCTGCAGTAATTAGTGTATATTTTCTTTGCGGATTGTTTATCTCATTTTTATACCCTTCTCTCGAATTTCTGCTTTTCGCGGGTGCATATAATTATACGTAAAACAGGAAAATCAGGAAATATTCTAATTCTTCTAGTTTGAATAGCATAATCATTTTCATTGACAAAAAAAAGTGGCACCCCATTGTTGAAATATTTTTACCCTTAATTTGATTGACATCAATATACATCAAAATACATTCAACCAAAGTTTTCAGTATGTGGTTTATTGTTAAGTTGCTATTATACATTATACAGTGATGAGCGTGCTAATAACCGGCAAAATGAAAAACATAATATAATGGAAGACATAATGGAAAACATAATACATTGCGAAACCAAAAGAGATATGAAACTAGTGGAGATGGAAATGATCGTTATAAACGTATAAATTAACATTACATTACATAGTTTCCCACCTTTAGACGTATCAGAGGAGTATGACAACTGTCACTGTGACAGTAGAATTTTATAAAATACTCCTGTCACAGACGTCTAAAGGTGGGAAACTATGTAATGTAATGTTAATTTATACCTACGTTTATAACTATCATTTCCACCTCCACTAGTTTCATCTCTTTTTGTTTCGCAATGTATTATGTTGTCCATCTTTTGCGCTATTTTGCCGGTTATTAGCGCTTTCATCACTGTATTGGTAGAATACATGAAAACTGCTAATTTTTTATTGATATTTATGTTAATGCCGAATTTACTATACCCTTGTTTTTAAACTAGGAGGAGCAATCTCAAAAAAACCGATTCACGCCCAATAATGTCACTAGAAAAATCGCCAAATTCATCTTCTTTTTTGGTTGACCATGTCGGCCTTCGACGGTAATCCAGTGTATGGGACAACTTAACAGATTGAATGGACAATCTTCACAAATCGCTGTTATATGCATTTCAGGATCAACAAATTTTTTTGTTTATAACACAAAAAATTGCCGATATAACTTAATTAACCTATGAATTTAAATGTCAATAGTGTCAAAATTTCATAAATGTCAGTAGTGTCAAAATTTCCTAATTTAGTGGAGTAAACTTGCCTGCGGTTGGACCAATTATTATAAACAAGCATTTCGGCGCGGTAAATTTGAATTACTCCTCCTAGTTTAAAAACGATCTGGCATATTATACTCGTTGAAACTACCTGCACTTTTTTTGCACTACCTATAATAATAATAGTTTCGTATGGCATTTTTGCCGGGGAGATCCTTTCGGGCATGCTTCGGCCATAGATATATAATACTCTAGATTGCGCCCTGTCATCTTAAAATGGGTGACGGTTGCGACAGAGATAAATGAGCCTATTTGGTCGGTAGTCTCTTTTTAATTTAAGGGGAATATCGACGACGTGACTATCCCACTTTATCGAGTAATTAATATGTGTTGACAGTTGGAGCGGGTGGTGACGAGAAATGGTCTTTGGTCTTCGGACGTGGATAATCGTGGTTCGAATCCCATACCAACTTTACCTTTTTTATTTTTATTTAATCAATATTGCCTTTATTAGATATTTTTACATCTGAAAAATGGACCTAAGTAAATCTAGCAGATAATAAATGTATGTATAGTAAGTTAATATTGGAATACATAATTTGTGAACTGCATAGTAAAATAAAAGTCATTCGTTATTAATATAAATTCGTCCTTATTCGAATGATGTGAATATTGTTTGTTTTGCTTCTACTTTTTTAAAAAGAATCGGTCATTTCAAAAACAGCAAAGTCCACAATTTTCAGAAACTAACTTTTTGAGAGGAATAGACTCCGTTAAGATAAACGTTGTGTGCAAAAACGACACCAGTCCAGTAAAAACATTAGGAACAAAACTACAATATAACTCTGAATTTTGATGTCATCCATTTCATCCATCTTTCGACTATACCTATAGTTAGTTTTCTTTGCTCTTCTGTAAAATTAGGAATATGTGACTCGTGTTGTTTTTGAAATGACCGATTCAATTAATAAATCCATAGTACATTATGTTGATATTAATTATTGGTAATTTTTTACGAATATTTTTAACAATTACTTTATACTATTCTACCATTAACTTATTAAAAAAAAATAACATTGGCTTTTATATTTCTAAAAATCTATAGGTACCTACACAGTTTTTCTTATTTGTTATATATTTCTTTGCATGGATTTATTTTAGAGATGTAATAATATCTAATAAACGCAATATTGATTAAATTAAAAATAAAAAAAGTAAATATTGGTATGGGATTCGAACCACGATTATCCACGACCAAAGACCAAAGACCAGTTCTCGTCGCCATCCGCTCGAACTGTCAAAACATTTAAATAACACTCAATAGAGTAGGATAGTGACGTCATCGATACTCCCCTTGAATTAGAAAGAGACTACCGACCAAATACGCACATTTATCTCTGTCGCAACCGTCACCCATTTTTAGATCGCAGGGCGCAATCTAGAGTATTATATATCTATGGCTTCGGCTCAAATTTCATCTTTAAGCCTGTTTCTAGTAGCTAGTGTCGATGCACACTACGACAGGGTCTCCGAAACACAGTTACCGGCTCGTATCATACTTCCTATGACTTCCCTTAACGATTTTTTTCTAAAAATGAGGATGGTAAAAGAAGGTGTGTCATTTTTTAAGATAACTATCTATTTGGAGCAGAAGATTAAGAGTATTTAACAGATTAGAAAACAATAACTATGTTAACTCTTATATGCCATTATTGTTTACAATAATGTTAGCTTATATAAACAAAGAGTTATTTAAACATATAGACTTATCTTCCAAATTGCTAGTAAAACTACACTATCAACATTACAAATGGCGAAATGCATTTTTTGTGTAAATTTTATAATACAGCATAATGAAAGGCAATCACTGAATTTGGATCAAGGTCCAAATTTTCAGCCTAATTAGATAAAAGCATATTAAGATAAGAATTAGCAAGTTCTAACATTTTAAAATAGGTTGTTCCAATTAGAGAAATAATTCCTATGCAATAACTACGATGTATCTAATACAATGCCGTTTATTTACACAGGAATTTTCTCGTTTGATAAGATGTGATAACGAATACCTATTATATAATTATCGATATAATATTTTTGTTTGCCAATAATATTTAATATAAATCAATAAAGATTTTAATCTGTGATTTTTTAAAAACATTATTGACATTGAAACCTATTTGTACTCGACATTTCACATAATATTATTTGATTATGATCCTGTATATTCTTGCCACAAGAATAAAAAACCGCTAAACGCCGTAAAAATGAGAGGCGCATACAATATTCCAGCTACAAAAGATCTGATATGAATATTATCTACGTGACGCGAAAATGTATTTTCATTTTGATGCAAAACAAAATTCTAGTTTTATTTTAAAAGATTTTTCCATAATGTTTGCTAAATTTGAAGTAAACGCGCCACAAAAGAGTTTCAAA
This sequence comes from Diabrotica virgifera virgifera, assembly GCF_917563875.1. Taxonomy (NCBI): domain Eukaryota; kingdom Metazoa; phylum Arthropoda; class Insecta; order Coleoptera; family Chrysomelidae; genus Diabrotica; species Diabrotica virgifera. Next base: position 83,854,157 of record NC_065445.1, on the reverse strand, counting down.
ATTCAAAGTTACTCTTTTGTGGCGCGTTTTACTTCAAATTTAGCAAATATTATGGAAAAATCTTTTAAAATAAAACTAGAATTTTGTTTTGCATCAAAATGAAAATACATTTTCGCGCCACGTAATATTCATATCAGATCTTTTGTAGCTGGAATATTGTATGCGCCACTCATTTTTACGGCGTTTAGCGGTTTTTTATTCTTGTATCAGGAGTTTTTCAAAGTTATTTATAAATTAAATGTATGAAGTTAAATACAATGTTTCTCGATTACACGTTAAGCTTTATAAATAGTCGCCTTTGTCGCATTATATTCCAAATGATCTAGTGTCCATCGAATGTACACTAGATTTTTTTCTATTCGAAATAGATTGAAAAAAAAATATTGAAATGGCCGGTAAATGAACTCGAATTGCCCGTTGCCAGATCAAGTTTAGCGTCGTAACCAGTGGCGTAGCGTAGTGGGGGCGGCAGGGGCGCCCCGCCCCGGGCGGCACTTTTTAGGGGCGGCAAAATTTAACAGTAAATAATAAAAGTATTATGTAAATACTTGAACCATTTTATATTTCTATCACAACTACAAATTCGGACCGATTGAAAGGAACATGGAATTTTTCGTTACTTATTTTGTGACGAATTCGGGGAATTCCATTACTTTGAATGATATTTTGTAGCGACTGCCAACAACAATTCCCCGTTTATGAATAACAATCAGCGAGAATTACTTTGGTTACATACAGTTCAGCAAAGAAGTCAAGAAATAAACCCTAAAGCTGAATTCGTACCTTGCTCAAATCATTCGTTAAACCTAGTTTGTTTACACGCTGCCTGATTCAGTAACTTTTTTCGGCACTTTAGAACGTTGCTATTCTTTTTCCTCATCGACACGTCGTTGGGAAGTTCTGATAGCAGCTAAAGGCAAAAAAGGGGTCAAGACACGAGGTGGAGTGCAAAAGGCGATGCCGTAAATGTGGTTTGGCATCATTACAAAGACATTCTCGTCACTTTAGAAAAACTGACAGAGGCAGGTGAGGTGAAAGCTTAAAACTAGGACAGATGCAGGTGCTTTACTAGTTTCGATGCAGTCATTTTCCTTTCTTTGTTTTTTTGGGCAACCGGTGCTACATGAAATGAATGATGCACAAAAATATTTAAAAACAAGGGGACTTAACATAAGATTGTGCGCTCAGAAAGTAAATGCTTTGCAGATGATATTGACAGAGAAAAGGGACGAATGGGCAAATGGGTTATGCAAAATATATGTGTGAAGAACTTGGAATTTTCATAAAACCTGGGAGGCGCATAACAAGAAAGCATTTTTTTGATGACGGAACTAGAGATGCTAACTTGTCTTGTGAAAGTGAGTTGAGACGAAAGCTGTTTTCTTCGTTAGATAGAGTTATTGTAGAAATTCGTGCGCGTTTTCAACAATTACAGAATTTAACGGATAATTTTGCTTATCTAACTAACGCCGGCTATATTATTAGATCCACACAACACTAAATGTAATCTAGACCATGCATCTGACGAAATTGACGAGCAGGATTTCAAGCTGGAAAGACTTCGACTGCGGACATTCATTGCTTCTACAGGCAACGAAAATAAATTGATTGTTATTTTTTATTGTTAAATCCAAGCTGGAATATACTCTGCCCAATATTTTAATAATGTTCCGAATATTTTTCAGTTGCTATAAGCAATGCCAGCTGTCAGCCAGCTAAGATCGAGAATGAGTACTCTTAAGACTAAATAATTTGGCTATTTTGTCTATTGAGCAAGAGGTGTGTGATGAGATAGACATTGACGGTGCAATAAAAGACTTTGATGCTCTTAAAAAAGTAGACGTATAATTTTTTAATTGATGACGGAAGTTTTGTTTTTAATTCTAACAAATACTCATATTACTTTTCAATAAAAATAAAAATATAACATTATAGTATCGTTCTAGTTCTAATTAAAAACTGATTTTATTTAATATTGTCGATCGTTAATGTGTAGGATCTTAAGTGATAGGTACCTAAGTTATATCAATTTATCTAATTGGTTAAAGTAAAATAATTTTTGTAATTAATAATCGTGATTGTAAAACATAGATAAACTTTTTTATTTAAAATCTAACCTGCATAATGCAAAATAATGATATTGTTCTTGCCGAAAAGTTCTCTATAATTAATGCATGTAATGTATAGAATACATTAAATTAAAATACCTAAATAAGAGGGCGGCAAAATTGTCTTCCGCCCCGGGCAGCTGACACTCACGCTACGCCACTGGTCGTAACCACTACAACTACATAAACCATTTAGGGAATAATCGTTCATTGGATTATACTTTTGTAGCTTAATAACTTCTAAACGGCTTAACCGATTTTGATCACTAAACATGAGTTTGCAACGTATTGACAAGTAGTATCTGATGAATCTAAGGTTAAGTATGATAACTGAAGCTGTTACAGGAATTATTGAGCTTGAAAAATCATTTTTCTCATAAGAAAATTTGATCATACTTATGAAGCCTATAACTTAAAAATTCGAATTTTTCGGCTATGAATTATACACCGTTAAATTCGCCTAGAGTCCTTTTACAAACGCTCAGTTATTGGCGCAATTCGTAGGTTGAAATTTTGAGTAATTGTCGAAAAACCAAAATTTTCAAAGTTTAGTTTTTCAGTTTTTCGGCTATACTGAGCCGTGTGTATGTCTGATCCTGGCGGCTTAAACACCGTTTGAAAGCTTAACTCAATACTATTGATTTGGTGTATTTGCGGTTCTCCTGTCTCTTCTTGAACCGAAGATATATCCCCCAAAAAATATGCCGTTTTGTACCTACCAAGTCCTATAGCTGCCTTATGGGTAGTCAAAAGTCACAAATTACATCGGTTCTGAATCGGCCCTGACCCCCTCTTCAAACACAGAAAAAAAATTTAGATCGGTTTAACTTTTCCACATACATACTGTTATGATCTGCTTTCTATTACTTTTATATTAATTATTATTTATTTGATCAATTATGTAATTAACGCAAATCCTACCTAAAAATATTAAGAAAAAATCTCAGGGTGCCTTTTGTCAAAAAAAATTTAATTAAATTCTCTTAGGTTATACTTATCCTTTCTCGTGGCTTCAGTATCTCTTAGTTGATCCTTATCGGGATAAAATAGGAAAAGGAAATAAATAGAAAAATCATAAATAAACACATACAAATACCTTTATTATCAAAAGCAATGCTCTATAAATTTATCAATTAAATCATGTGGGCATAACTGTCCAAGAGAAACTTTTACCATATAAATTAATCTAATTGAAACAAATATTTATCGCTTTGTTCTTGATACCCTTAATAAAAAAACAAGCTAAACAAACTAATTTGGTATTTGCAAATTACTTATACTTTCTATTAAATTTTTGAAATGTTGGAATCTTAAATGCATATGCTTTTACGTAAAAAAAATTAACTTCTGATTATAAAGAAAATCTATCACATAGGTTATTGACTGACCTTTTTGATTCACACACAATGATGTCTCCTCTTGACCCAAACAGCTCCTCCTTGTTGATTATGTTAGGCTACCAATCAAAGCCCTCTCCGTTCTCAGCAAACAATCCAGCAGGATACCAGCAACTATTTCTCCAAAACACAAGCCAGGCCTCTTTTTGCCAGTACTCGTTCAATAAACTCCAAAACTCTCTCCTCTCTTTCTCTCAACAATAATCTCCTGAGACCCAAGTATCTTTTTTACTTGGTGTCACAAATAATTTTAATAACGATAATTCTTGTAACTTACTCTCTTGGACTTTAAAGAATCAAATAGGTATTTCTTCTCGATTTGATTTGTCTCTCGTTCCACTTTTCAGCTACTCTCACTATCAAAACAACCACTAGTACTTGCTTCTGAACTACTCACGAAAACTTTTGACTGCTCTTCTCGAATGCCGGTAACACAATAATCCCTCTTTACAAAACTATCTGAAAATTCAACCTTCTCTCCTTCCCATTCCAAATTGCCAAACCAATCAGAGACATTTCTTCTTCCCCATTCTTTTTTTTAATTCAAAAAAACCACTCATACTTTCAAAAATATTCCTACCATCATAATAATTACTTTCGGGAAATTCTACAAAATTTACTCGGGGTTAAACAAAAAGAGATTAAAATTCCAAACTTTCTTTACCTTAATTTTCTAAGAACTAATTACCTATGGCTTCTACCTTTCCCGTAATAAACAATCGGTTTAAAATTATAATCCTAAATAAATGTTCGTTTCACTTTTTATTTACAAAAATGTTTTTAATATTCTTCATTGAAAAATTCATTAAGGAGAAACCACCTTGCGTGAAAGATAACTTCTAATAAATATTTACAAATCAATATACAGGGTGTATCAAATTTATGTGCCCGCGTTATATTAAAAAAATTAAATTTTTATTCTATCTTTGATTTATAAATTGAAACACAATAATACATACATATCGACAAACATTTTCCCATTTTTAAATAAAAATTGAGTCATATTTCTGAGCTCGGTAACTTTTGAATAGTATAACTGATTTTCAAAATTAGACATACGTTAGAAAGGTAATGATCAGTACTATCAGAAGCCGCAAAGGTCGGAGTTAAATTTTCGAAGTTTTTGGGAGTTCTGGCGACGAGAACGAAAAACAGACCCTAAATAGGAAGGGCCGTAAAATCCACACCCGTGGACCAAAATAGATGGTTGAAATATAAATGGGTGAGTCTTTTCCTGGACATTAAGATGGGAGTTGGCCCAATTTTCAATTCAGTCAGATTTAGAAAATCGAAAATTTGGTGTATATATAGTGTCGCGTGTAGGGGAGTGTGGATGTGCGCCACTGGCGAGAACTGCCGTTCTCTGGTAATTTCTAAATCCACTTTCTGCTTCGCCTAGTGTATGTTCTGTCATTATTATTAATCTTTGGTTTATTACTTTTTCTAAGCAACATAGCACATAATATGTACATAGCAACGTCAATCCTCGGTAGTTATTACATTCTCCCTTATCTCCATTTTTAGACATGGATACTATTAGGGGCACTATCCAATCTTCCGGGATATTTTCATTTTTCGATATTTTATTTACTATTTTTTAATAATATTTGTTATCCATGTTTTAATGGTTTCTATTATTCTATCCAGTCTAGCTGTCTGGGTGCTTTTCCATACTTTAACCACTTTAACGACTTTATTACTTCTTTTAATTCTTCCTCGTTTATTGACTTATCTGTGTTGTCTTTCAGTGTATTATCTTCAAAGTGGTATTTCCATCTTGTTACTACTTATTTTATCTCTACTCCGATTTTTTTTTCAATTATCTCTCTTAGCTGCTATTACAAATATTTTTACATTACTAATATTAATATTTTAACAGAATGAAACTATAACATTGGCAGAAGAACAATAAGGTTTTAGATCGGGAAGATCATGCACTGACACTACATAATAAGGCAAGTTCAAGAGAAATCATTAGAATACAACATAACGGCATATTTATGTTTCGTGTATATTAAGCGGCGCACATGGATTCGCTCCCAACCCCTATAAAACCACTTTTATTGTACACGAGTTGGCTCCGAAACTCATACCCGAAAGTTAAGTTAAGACCGAAGGGTTAGGTCTTCCTACCTGAACCCGGGAGCGAATCCATGTGCAGCCATATTAAGAAGGCATTTGTTAAGGTCCGTTAAAGGTCGTTATCCATGTATTGTACGCAAGAGAGGTACCTCTAGGAATAGTTAAAACGACCCAAAATATCTACCAGAACAACAGAATAAAAGTAAAAGTAGATGAAGAACTAACTGAGCGAATTTAAAATGACAATGGGATAATGACAATCTTCTATTATTCAAGCTGTCATGGATGAAATAATAAAAAAAGTAAAAACTAAAGAAGAATACCAAATGGGAGAAAAACAATATACAATAACAACACATATGCGATAATTTACGTCGCCTTAAGAGCCGTAAAAATAAGCGCGAAAATGGGTTCCACGGTGAGAATAGTAGATGACCAGGCTGAGCTGTAAAATATCGCGCAGCAACATCGAACGGGCTCATCTTTGGCGTCGTGTCGCAAACGAAGGGACGAATTCATTTTATTAGCCGTCGCCTAGTGCATGCAACAAAAAATTAACCCCAAGAGTGTACTGAACGAAATTTGAAGCTTATCTAGGCACAACAACGACCAAAAACCTGTATTTTCATCTCGCGCGACACGCCGTAATTTACATCCCCGTGTGGCCATGCTTTTTACAGCGCTTATTGTCGCTTAATTTTACAGCGCTACTGTTCTAAGGCTTTGGCCACACGGGCGATTTTTTACGGCGCGATAATTTACGGCGTCCATTGGTTTGACTACCTCCTCCACCAATTTTAGATGAAATCATTTCATCTAAACCAATGGACGCCGTAAATTATCGCGACGCCGTAAAAAATCGCCCGTGTGCCCAATTTGTTACGGCGCCGTAAATTATCGCCCCGTGGCCTTACGCTTTAGCCACACGGGCGATTTTTTACGGCGCCCATTGATTTGACTACCACCTCCACCAATTTTAGATGAAATGATTTTCGAATAAATCGAAAAGTATTAATTTTATCAAAAAAAATGCATAGAACATTTTTTGCTTAGAATGAATGTTTTTATCAACTTTTGTAGTCAAAATATAATAAAAAATTTCCACCTCCGAGATGGGGTGGCAACCACCCCAATGGTAAAAGCGCCTTTCGGCATCATATAGATTTTGATCCTTGGACTATTCACTACTCATTCTCAAATTTTCAAGCAAATCGATCCATTCTGTAAAAATTTCGAGGTGAAAGCTTCGGTTCCTGGACTACTTACTGGAAACACATTGAAAAACAGACGGATGTCTACACAAAAGAAGAAGAATAATGAATAAGCTGCCCATTATTATCATTATTTTCTTGTTTGAATTTCATAGAGAGGACGAAAGCACTAAAAGGCAAAATTCAGCAGTAAATGCCGATCCTGCTGTCTTGCCGGACTCCTCATTGTTACAATTATTCAGCCGGTCGTTGATACATCGAAAAATGTATGATAGCGAAAGCTTTGTCTAACCGTGTACACACAAAGTCGTGGCACCGAAACTGCGCGCTGCTACTATTCCGAGTAATCAAAAAATATATTACGCGGAAAAACTAAACACATCGTATTTAACTGGCTCTCGTTGCGCTCCGAGTTCAGTTTAAGACAGACTTCCACATTGGATACATGTGCTAATTGTTATAACTACCACTTCTACCATTGATAGTGCTATTTATAAATAAAAATATTTTGTGTTTATTAGAAAAAAACTGTTTTATATTAAAAAAGAGAAACTGTATAGTAGTGATAAAGTGTATGGTGCAAAATGCTGTTTTCTAATGAGATCTGGGCGGCTACAAAACGGCAGGCATTGAAAAGGACGAATTCCTGCCAGGATAGAATTGAAAGGATCCCTCCTAGCTCGGAAGAACTTTTCGAAAATATCCCTTGGATGAATATCATGGCTGATCTGACTGTTAAATCTGCTATAGCTGAATATGAGGTAAATTAATTGAGCAATTTGCATTTTATTACACACATTACAATAAATTTTATGGATAGCACGAAAAAATATTTTGGGAATTTAGTTTTGATTGCCTCTGTATCGTAGTTTGCCGGAGTATTTGTTCCGGTATGTGCCTATCTAGCTTTCTGTGCGAACCACTGGTAATTAATCTTGTTTTACTTTACTTACATGTGTTTCAACACTTTCTATCTACATTACACAGTTTTACAATCAAAATAATTTATTTTATATCAGATCTGTTTATTGAGCTATATTTAACACTTATTTCCGGGGTAGAAAGAATGTTGGAGAATTGCGGTCACTGCTTTCATTTATAATAAGCGAGGCTTCTACTGCTGGCGCCGCTTCTCGCATCCTAATTTCCAGCGTTTTCTGTCGAAGCAATCTTCAGTTTTTAGATCTCTAGCGGTCATTGCATCTTTGACATCTTCTCTCCAGGATTGTCTTGGTCTACCTAGTTTTCTTCTAGTAGGCTTAGTCCATTTTTCTATTTTTTGGCCATATCTTTCCAGTCATTCTCTGAAGGTGTCCAGATCAGTTAAGTCTTTTGGCTTCGATTGTGTCTATTATGTCTTTCATTTGAATCGATATAGTTTATACATCTAAGAGCAGATTCATTTCATTTATCTAATTTTCCATTTAACTAATCACTACTATGGATATACTTTTTAGTTTTATTTTCTTACATCTACTGCATTGTCGGCATAACAATACAAGGGTCTTATACTTTGCAGTCCAATGGTTACCAAACCAACACTATATCTATTTAACAAAATCAATATCAAACACATATATTACATAATATTTCTTTTTTATTACTTTCTTGTAAAATTGGTAGTTTTATAGCTGGGATAGCTCAACGAAAGCACCAAATTTATCTTCATGTAGATCTGAAGGTTGCTTTTCTCGCCTAGAGACAACCTACTTGTACAACAATGCCGGGCAACTTTAGACGATTGTTTTTTATCTGTGATACGATTGTATCATCTTCTTTAACCTTCTTAAATTAAGAACACACTTATTTAAATTTGATTGATCGATTGGAAACCGATTTGACTTATATGGAATTATCGTTGCCAAATACCCTATTTACAAGGCTATTAAAAAGAAATTTGGTGTTATATACAATCTTTTATATTAAGGGTATAAGCGGGCTGTGAATGATACATCTGAAGATAACCATAGGCGTAGCCAGGGGGGGGTTTTGGGGTTATAACCCCCCCCCCCCAATTGGGATGTACCTTGAGCTCTATACGCTTAAAACCATAGCCCTCAGAGACCTTCCAGTAGTTGTAACCCCCTCCCCCTTTCAGGTAGTTGTAACCCCCCCCCCCTTAGGATCATCCTGGTTACGCCTATGAAGATAACTTCACCTAGAGCTGTAATGACTTAAACCGTTGAGCCTTTTACGCATAGTTCTGAAAACCTAAAATCGATATAGATCGTTCTTTGTATCATTTTTGGCATGTATTTACCATTATAAATATCAGAAAGATAGAGAACTATCCAAAAAATTCTATAAAAATAATCGATTTAAAAAAATAAACACCAACTACTGCTCAGAATTAATAGATCTTGATTCCGCGTACGAAAAAAAAAAGTTGATTAATAGCAAGCTGAAAATTTGTTAATAGCTTAACGGTGTCTAGTCGGACAAACTTTGATGTGCGAGAACACTGGAACAGGGGAAGTTTTAATTGTGGAATAGGTTAAAAATTTGGAACGTCAGACTACGAAAACGTTCTATGTATTTTGTCGGACAGAACTTCCAATTGATTTGTTACCATTTCATTAAACTCTCATGCAAAAATCAGACTGGTGTTTATCACCAACTGGGCATTTTAATGAGTGGAACACGAAGAACATGTCAAATGACAGGAATCATGTTGGTTAGTAATAGCAGTCTGATTTTTGCATGAGAGTTTAATGAAAGGGTAACAAATCAATTGGATGTTCTGTCCGACAAAATACATAGGACGGTTTCGTATTGTGACGTTCCAAATTTTTAAACTGTTCCACAATTAAAACTTCCCCTGTTTCAGTGTTCCCGTACATCAAAGTTTGTCCGACTAGACACCGTTAAGTTATTAACAAATTTTCAGCTTGCTACTAATCAACTTTTTTTGGTACGAGGGATCCAGCACTATAATAGAGGCTATAAAAAGCAAGTTTGCGTTTATATAATTTTATATTACTTTTAGAGTGTGTGATAAACCTGAAGATATCTTCACGTAGAGCTGTAATTACTTAAATCTGGGAATTTTCGCTTAGAGCTTAACTCTAAAATTAATATAGTTCCTTCTTTGTATCATTTTGGCGTGTAATTGCCATCTTAAATACCTGAAGAATGGAAATCTCACCTCAGAAAACCACCAGAACAGTTGTTAGTAGTAAAAAACCAACCCGATGTAAATTAGAAATCAATGGCATCAACATCCAACACGTATGCAATGGAAATAAAATACGATGTCCATCTATGGAGACCTCGAAGGAGAGGTGACAGATCGAATTCAGAAATTAAATAAACAGGCAGGATATCTTAATATTTCTATATGGCGAAACCGACATATTAACACTGAGATGAAATCTAGTATTTATAAGATCAATAATGGCGTATGCATCATAAACAAGACCCAATACAGCCACAGGACTAATAGAAACGGAGACGATGAAAATACTGGGAATATTTAAAGGAAATACGCTGAGAGACCGAAAAAGAATGACAATCTTCCATATAGGCATCAATGCGCCAATGAACAAGGAGAATACATGACCCAGAAAACACTCTTCAACTTTTTCCTTTACTTTGTATCAATTTCTTGCTTTTTTACTATCTGTCATTTGAGCTTAAATTTATTGTAAAAAAGAAAAAATATAATAATAACTGCTTTATAAATCAAGCATACTTTTAATCGAAATATTAAGAGTCTTACATTTTTCAGTTGCATAGATTTTTCTAATAATAGTTTTGCTGAAGAAGCGACGGTACTATTTTTGTGATAACTGGAAACGTGTAAAAATAATTAATTTTATATAACCTCTAGGCGGAGTGCAGAGTGCTCATAAAGTCTTAGAATTCACTTTTTTAAGTCAATGAACGCTCATTATTAAAAAACTGAATAATTACTTTATACGTCATCGATAAACATGTTGAACAAAGAGAACTGGTATAACGTACCATAATAATTGACGTACAATAAAAAAAACAAAATGTTTTCTTTATAATGTCTATATTTAACTTATCTGCGAACTTTGTGTCAACAGAGAAAGTGAAAACGGCATTGAAGGACTTTTGTCGTTTGATTTAGAGGGTATTTACCTTTCGGCCTGGGAATAGTCAAGGGGATAATGGTAAACTTATATTGAAAATGAAAAGCTTGGTAGAGAGGAAGAGTTTTTTTGTAATCAATAACAAATTAAATTATTACTATCACCGGAGGGACCGCAGACTTTCGGACAAAATTAGCGTCTCTTTGTAAAGACAATGAAGTCGACTTTTCATAGTAACAAGACATTTACTCAACACATACACTACACATTACACGATAATCTGATTGCGAAAACGACTCTAACATGCCAATGGCCTTAGTTGTCGAGGCATTTAAGCTAATTTAAAAAAATTTATACTTTTATTCATATAGTCCTTGGGTAAACCATTAAAAAAATGATTAGCTACCTCATGAGACTTTTTTTATTTAGTTATTCATCTTGAATCGGACAACGTTTTTATTTCGGAAAATTTTCGGCAGGGGATCGTTTCGTACATTAGGTCTGGATCCCGCATAAGAAAAAAAAGTGGATTAATAGCAAGCTGAAAATTTGTTAATAGCTTAACGGTGTCTAGTCGGACAAACTTTGATATATGGGAACACTGGAACAGGGGAAGTTTTAATGGTGGAACAGGTTAAAAATTTGGAACGTCAGACTACGAAAACATCAGGTGTATTTTGTCGGACAGAACTTCCAATTGATTTGTTGCCCTTTCATTAAACTCTAATGCAAAAAATCAGACTGGTGTCCATCACCAACTGGGCATTTTAATGAGTGGAACACGAAGAACATGTCAAATGACAGGAATCATGTTGGTTAGTAATAGCAGTCCGATTTTTGCATGAGAGTTTAATGAAAGGGTAACAAATCAATTGGAAGTTCTGTCGGACAAAATACATCTGACGTTTTCGTAGTCTGACGTTCCAAATTTTTAACCTGTTCCACAATTAAAACTTCCCCTGTTCCAGTGTTCCAATAAATCAAAGTTTGTCCGACTAGACACCCTTAAGCTATTAACAAATTTTCAGCTTGCTATTAATCAACTTTTTTTTGGTACGCGGGATCCAGACCTAATATAGAGGTTGCTAAACTTTGGTGTGTCCGACAACTGGAGTACCCTTAACAATTTGTCGGATATTACGAGTTATTTGTAAATATTTTTATCAAACAACCCTGCAAGAATCAACTGTGAGTGTATAAGTTGTATGACTCTTTATGATGCGTGCGCCCCCCCCCCTCCTATGGGGTGGCACTATGGAATCATAAATGGGGATTTTTTTGCAAGATTGCTTAAACAAATACCTACAATTTACTGAAGTAATAGGTCTCGTAAAGGTTAACTGGAAATCAGAATTTAATAGAAAGTTAAAGGAAGAAACTGGTCAAAAAAATAACTAAAGAATCCGAGAGCGAGTGTGTCAGAAAAGAGAACAAAAACTTCGAAAACCAAAAAATCAAGGAAAATGAGGGGAACTTATACACAATATCCACATAATTTAATCTTTAAGTCTCGAATGTTCAAGAAAGTATTTTTTTTCTATCGTAATATAAAGAATGTATCGTGGAAACAAGGACTCTCGGAATTACAAGTATGGGGCACATATAACCCTTTGAGATGTGAGTTTTTCGAAGGATGCTGAAGATCTTTTGGACAGAGCAAATGACCAACAACGAGGTGCTGAGAAGAGTGGGGACTGAGAGAGAACTCCTAAATATTGTAAAAAACAGAAAAACTTGTTATCTAGGACATATTTACACAGGAGAAAGATACAACTTTTTACGACTCATAATGGAAGGGAAAGTGAAAGGACGAAGAGGTCCAGGAAGAAGAAAATGCTCCTGGCTGAAGAACGTAAGAGGCTCTACAGGCATGGACACACATTCGATACTAAGAACCTTCAGTAATGGAGAAGGCACCTTAAGAAGAAGATCGTGTGAACAAACCACTTTTAAACGTACAACGTAAGTTGGTAAAAACGAATGTTGTAAAAAACGTGCAGTATAACATGTCCAAGTGAACGAATTCCCAGAAAGAGAATTACTAAGACATTATCTAGTAAACTGAGTTCCTAAGACATTTATTACCTAGGAAAGTGAGACTCTCTGACACACGCTATAATAATAATGGATTGTAGAAGATTTAAAACCACAGTTACATAATATTGCACAAATAGAAAATTGCTTTACGTGTAAAACTACACACATGGACCAATCATAATTTACTATGATGTCGAGCGTTTACATGTACTTAGCGTAATGATACAGCTGGTATCAAATAAACACCCACATGATTTTGACGTAACTTCCTCACATGTTACAAATTATTTTTTTATCATAATCGTTACTAAAAAATGACATGATTCATTTTATCAATACGCTTTTAAAAGTCTCGAGATATCGCTATTACTTAATTTAGCTTAAAAATGATTCGATTTGCGTCATATGCAGCATCTTTGTAGCACGGATTATTAGCGTGTTGCGTATGATGGTGTATAACTTTAAGTTTTTGGATTTAAATGACAAAATAGATCTGTTTACTGTATTGTGTTTAAATCAAATATGTAAAAAACAGAGAAAAGTACAAAGGCTAATTTAAAAATAGTCTGAAAAGTGTGGTTAAACATTATCTAAATACATAAGGAATTTTACAGCTGTCGCCGCCTTCTTTCTTTCAGCCAACGTCTCCAGTCGTTTCTATTCTGCCATTCTCCGTCTCTAAGGTCTCTTCTTTCCATGGCCTCGTCCACTTCATCACTCCATGATCTTCGGGGTCTACCTCTTCTTCTCTTTCCTATTGGGCTCCAATCCGAAATCTTTGATATCTCTTCTCACATATCCATACCAAATTAAACGTTTTTCTTCGATGTAGCTGAGGTTCTACTACCATTCTTCATTTTATCTCCTCATTTCTAATGCTATCTATTCTTGTCACTCTGTTGCTCTCTCGTCTTGTCAACTCAATTTCAGTTGCTGGAATTTTGGACCTGTTTCGTTTGTTTATTACCCAATTCTCTACTCTATAGGTCATTACACTACGTACCAAGGTGTTATATAATATATTCTCTTCTTTGTATTTCTGGTAATCTGTCTATCCCTCGGTACCCCGTTCATTTGTTTAAAAATTATTTAATTAAAAATATTTAATAGTCTAAGAGCTAGTGAACCCTCCGACTAACGGTCGTCTGTAAGGCTATAAATTTTTCTAGTGATAATTCATAGCACACCAAGGCTAAAAACCATGACCTGGCAGGCCTCAGCGGTGCACGTGTATCTACCAGGTGAATCGAAAAGTGCAAATTTAGGGGGTAAAATAAACTTTCTCCTGTAAGGTTTAAATTTAAGTATGTGTTTGAGTAAGTCATTTGGAAGAAATGTGTACAATGACAGGCGATTCTGAAGAGCATAAGACCTTGCCAGGCGAGGAGAAAGATTAGGGGTTTTTCCTAAAATTATTCTTTTTGCATCGAACAAATTTTTTTTAGGTTTTTTGAATCATTCCAAACAGAAAACGTCTTTAGTGATTTTAAGTTAATAGTTTTTGTTATATAAGCGATTTGAAAATTTTGAAAATTGCGAAATCGGCCATTTTTAACCTTAAATCGGACATTTATCTAAAAATTTCAATGTTGCCAAGGTACGTAGATATTCTTTAAACATTGATTGATGAAATCCCGAAGAGTTTTTTGCAATAAAATATCGAAAATCCCTTTGTTTTTTAATTGCTAATCAAGCGGGTGCGACACTGTAGTATAAGTGAGGACGTTTGAGTTTGCATAAATTCATTATCTCGAGAATGGCAAATTTCAAGAGAAATCCTCAGACAGGTCGATTTTCATTTTTGAATGAGGACTTTTTGGCATATATATAATACTAGTGACGTCATCCATCTTGGCGTGATGACGTAATCGATGATTTTTTTAAATAAGAGTAGGGGTTGTGTGATAGCTCATTTTAAAGGTTATTTAATTCTCTATTCAGTAATATAAACATTAACATAATTATTTATACAGGGTGTACATAAAAATTTTTCTTCTATTTGTCAAATTTAAACAAAGTTAATCTAATAAAAAAAAATTTTGTACACCCTGTATAAATAATTATGTTAATGTTTATATTAGTGAATAGAAAATTTAATAACCTTTCAAATGAGCTATCACACAACCCCTACTCTCATGTAAAAAAATCATCGATTACGTCATCACGCTCAGATGGATGACGTCACTAGTATTATATATATGCCAAAAAGTCCTAATTTAAAAATAAAAATCGACCTGTCTGAGGATTTGTCTTGAAATTTGCCCATTCTCGAGATAATGAATTTATGCAAACTCAAACGTCCTCACTTATAGTACAGTGTCGCACCCGCTTGATTAGCAATTAAAAAAACAAAGTTTTCGATATTTTATTGCAAAAAACTCTTCGGGATTTCATCAATCAATGTTTAAAGAATATCTACGTATCTTGGCAACATTGAAATTTTTAGATAAATGTCCGATTTAGGGTTAAAAATGGCCGATTTCGCAATTTTCAAAATTTTCAATCACTTATATAACAAAAACTATTAACTTAAGAGAAAAATCACTAAAGACGTTTTCTGTTTGGAGTGATTCAAAAAACCTAAAAAAAAATTTGTTCGATGCAAAAAGAATAATTTTAGGAAAAACCCATAATCTTTCCCCTCGCCTGGCAAGGTCTTATGCTCTTCAGAATCGCCTGTCATTGTACACATTTCTTCTAAATGACTTACCCAAACACATACTTAAATTTAAACCTTACAGGAGAAAGTTTATTTTACTCCCTAAATTTGCACTTTTCGATTCACCTGGTAGATACACGTGCACCGCTGAGGCCTGCCAGGTCATGGTTTTTAGCCTTGGTGTGCTATGAATTATCACTAGAAAAATTTCTAGCCTTACAGGACGACCGTTAGTCGGAGGGTTCACTAGCTCTTAGACTATAACATGTAGATACTTTGTATCTAATTGTGGAAAATATTTTACCATTGATACTCTGTATTCTAGTAATTGCAAAAATTACCGTCAAAGTTAATTTAACTCTGTGAAGGATAGTTCCACTATTAGGTTTTTTTACTGACTTCACTTTGACCTCTTATTATAATCTATTATAATATTAACATTTATAATAGTTTTTTTTTTCATTTTATCTTATGACATGCGAACGTTTCACGTGGCTGTTACGCGTGCATCCTAATAATTATAATATTTTTACACCAATGATGATATTAGTGTATATTTTTTTTTATTTTTATTCGTTTAATTGCATTATCACATAAACAGAAAACATATTTATCGATTCCATTACAGAAAATATACTTCAAAAATACACATTGATTGATATTCTTCTTCTTAGTCTAGTCGTTAACCTGATACAGGTATCGTGATATCATGAAAGTATTAGCTGATTTTTCCAATGTGCCTTCATTTCTCTGAAGTATAAGTATTTGTGTTGATAGTCTTTTCTTTATTCTCTTTTTATTTTCAGCATTCGTCTCCAGCAGTACATCTCAAATACATCTATAATCTTTTTATCTTCTTGTTCTTTTTCATCTGTAGTCTTTTGACAAAAATCACTATGTAGTCGTTATCTTTTATAATTCTATTGTTAGGTTAGATCCTATTATCTTCTAGTTATCTTCTCTTATCCCTACAATTAAATTCTTTTTTTAGTACAGATATCAGAGAGGATAGTAACCTTTGGGGACATCTGTAGTGGAATTAATAAACATAAACTGTATTATTTAATTCGATCAGGTGAGTTCAAGGCTTGGATAAATTATTTCGTTATCTCATTATGTTATCTCATGTTGTCAGGTATTAATTGATTGTATCAACCGTTCGATGTTTGTGTTTCTGTAAACTTACTATCAGTTTTGTAATATTGATATTATGAACTTCCTTATATTCTGGATTTTTATAGGTATTTTTTCCTAAAAACCTTTCCTAACTATTTGATAAATAACATTGACTACTAACTGATATAAAGCATTAACATTTTGGCTGCTTTGCATGTTTTTTATTCTAAATACCTCATAATTTAGAATCTCAAGTTAATTGGCTCAGAATTAAATAATATTTTTTTATTTCAACTGGTTCAAGGTTAAAAAACACTCATAACTCTTTTAATAGTATAATATCGTTATGTATGGCACCTGAATAATGTCACGTACACCAGGATCGACCAAAGGGCAACAAATTTTAATGAGAAAAGTTTTTCATCAAAATTTGAATTAAATACACCTTGTATTGTCCCCAAAATAGAATTTCAACAGTTTACGCACAAAGTTACGACTATGGATGATTAGTCTATCGATATCTGATATAAATACAGTTGTATAAATAGAAAATTCCTATTTATATGTCATTTGACATATTTTAGTTTGATTAATCCTGTATTTCAAGTGATTTAGGTCGGTATTAATTAACAAACAAAGAAAAACGTGTTGATTGTAAATAGGTCTTTAGCGTTTATAGACATTTCCATTCTTATTCTTAAGGTTCCATCTTCTATCCAAGGTTGAATCACAATCAACTTCACAATTCTTATTTTACTTACAGTAGCTCTAAATAGTTTATTAGAACTCAGACTGAGTCATTCCCTTAGATTTCGTAACCAGGGGGTTGGTCTTCTTCATACATCTCTTTTACCTTTTATTTTGCCCTCTATAATCAAAAACAGCAGACTATAACGAGAACCTCTTGCTATATGACCGAAATATTCAAGCTTCTGCATCTTAATTATAATTATACAGAAATTATACAGATAATTATCTGTATAATTTCTTAATTATACAGATTATTTCATTCATAGGAGATTCTGACCAATAGAAAGCTACAGAAATCTGAATTAAATCGATAATTTTTGATAATCTCCCGTCGTTAAGTATATTACGTCAGATGCCCTTCGTTGCTACGAAAAAATACATTCAGTGACATTAATGACAATTAATGTTTTAAAAATTATAAAAGTGATGACTTTCAATCGTCAAATATTTATAAAAACTGTGTGTTTAATGGTACTTACATAAATAAATTACAATAAAATTTTGGTTTTGAACAGTTTTATTCATGAAATAATCGCAACAAATTGCACTCGACCTCTGAAATTAATATAGAATTTTTGCTCTCGTGATACTTTGACAAAATTTCACTCCCCTTCGGCTCGTGAAATTCAAACTGTCAAAGTGTCACTCAGGAAAAATTCAATAATTTCAGAGCTCTTGTGCAATTACTACTGATAATTATTATGAAATTATACAGATAATTATCTGTATAATTTCTTCCCGCTTATTAATCCTATCAAGAACTTCAATATTGCTAATTTTGTCTACCCATGATATTCGTAGCATTCTTCGATACCACCAACGCTCAAAAGTTTCCAATTTCTTAATCTCTAATTGCTTCAATGTTCAGGCCTCAGATCCGTAGAGCAAGTTATAAAAACGTAGTAACCTTATTTTTAGATGCATTCTTAGGTCTCTACTACATAGTAGATGCATTTTCACAAATTTTGCCCTTGCTATTTCTACAAATGTTTCTAGATATTTGTATTTATCTACCCTTTCTATCTGGATATTATTTATGGATTGGCTCGTTGTCTTTTGGATGTTTTCTAAAGACCATGAATTTTTTTCTTCAAGTTCAATTTAATACCATATACTATTTATATTTAGACATTTTCATAAATGACAGATTTTTGTTTCCTTTGATATATGTCTGTGACCTTCGGATAGACTTAAGCACCTGTTGGAAGGTCTCCTTTAAATCGACAACCGACTCTGCTGAAACCAATTTCTCTCAGTGCAGCTCATGCTCGTTTTTTGGTCCTTGTTGAGCTTCATCGCGATGTTAGGCCGATGCCACATTATGCGTTTTGACCGGATGCGTTTCCGCCGCATCCGGTGAAAACGCATAGTGTGACAGATCGGTCCGGTTGCGTTGGAAACGGATGCGTTTTGAGTCATCGGTACGCGCTTACAAACTGCACCAGACTAAACGCATAGTGTGACAGGTCGGTCCGGTTGCGTTGGAAACGGATGCGTTTTCAACGCATCCGGTCAAAACGCATAATGTGGCATCGGCTTTAAAGACTACTTGTCAATAGTTGTTTTTTCTAACGGGATCTAATTCCATAGTTCATGTATGTAGATGATGATTGAGGTTGCCTCGTTCCTCTTACTTGTTTGTTTTGTTTGTTCCTAATCCATTAGGTACTAGTAGGGAGTTGAGCTATCCTTAGTTGTCCTTAGTTCACGAAGTAACAACCATGGCCAATAATAAAGGCTCCTTTAGCACGACAAGGTCGCAGTTACTTTACATCCTTATGACATGTTTATCAAAAAAAAATTGGACACCAGGTGTGCGTTTTCCAATCACGAAAAAATATTCATCCAAAATTAATTCTGCTTTTTGTATGGAAACGTGGTATTTATTATGAATTTTAAATTGCACAATATGCAAGTAAGAAGCGTTTTGAATAAATGTAAATTAATCATTAAGTGATAGCCTTAATCTGTAAAAATTAATATTAAAATAAAAGATATCGAAAAATATTTGTAAATATTTATGATGTGCGAATAACACTGCGTAAAAATTAGTAAGCATACATTACTATACTTTGTTCCAGTACTAAAAAGGTGCTAAAAATATTCTAATTATTTTACAAGCAGTAAATACTTTTGATTTGTCGGCCATATTATTATTGATAAACTCGAGGAGAATGTAATATTTGATATGAGCGATATAACAAGAAGAGCAATGTGAATAGATAGATTGGATATTGGATATTATGACAAAAAAGAGAGAACAGAGACAGTTTTAGTTGTTTTAATAACGATTTTAAATAAATGAGTGAACTATTTTTATATTATTACTAAATATAAGCAATTAGAAAATTAGTTATAAATAAAACACTCTTGATCCAACTATAAATAAGTTAAATAACAATATATTCAAATTGTATTGACCTATCGCGGCATAAGATTACAAGAAAAATAATAAACAAACCATTAAACTTAAATATAAAATATGTTACAGCAAACAAAAAATGACCTGCGTATTGAATTACTTAAAAATATTATTATTTTGATAAATTTAATTTTGTTTTACTTAGTTTCAATCTGTGTTCAAATAAAACCAAGAAAATATTTGCTCCTTAGAGTCCTACGCTTGAGGTTTATTTTTTTATGTTTTAGACATTACGATACGTGTAGTGATAAAATGTTTAAATCCATTGTTTTTAAAATACTGCCATGTGCTGATACGGAAAAGGTTTGGTTACAATTTTTTTTATATTTTAATAACTATCAGCCATTATGTAAAAGTCTTAAGTCAACCAAGTCTATCTAATCTAAATATAGTCGAAAGGCGCCTTTTCCGCATTTTTTGAATAAATTGGTCAAGGGATATTAGTTTTTTCATAATTATAGCAACCCAAATTAGGATGGTATGTAAATTTTATAAATATTATACAAAAATCAGTTCGTAAGTTCATGTAAAATTGTCATACGATAACTTACTTTTTTCGTCCTTCTCGCGGTTCTTAGACATTTACTACGGTTGCCGACTCCGACTATGGTGCGGAGACTTGACTTACGTCACAAGAGTACACAAGCATATTTTTAAATTTAAAAAAAGATTAAAACGGTAAAATTTCATTATGTATTAACGTAATAATAATGTTGATGAAATTTTAGAATGCCAGGTATAGGCTGTATTGTGGCTAAATTTATTACATATATTATTTAAATTCTTGCAATAAATTATACAAGTAATTCTAATCCACATAATTCTATCTGGCCTCTAAGGACGGTACGTTTTCAATAGTTAATCCAGTATTGATGGAAATTCAGTAATGGCGACAAATTTTCAGTGTAGAGTAAAGATTGAAGTCCTAGATTTCCGTAAATCTTGCATTAACCGTTGGATAAACGTGAACAACCGGTTTTGATTAATTTTAAGTACCAAACCACCTAAATATCAACAGTTTTCCATAATTAGTTATAGTAATCCACTAAACATCTTTATTTCAACACTATCTTTACTATTTTCCATACATCAAAGACATAAAAATACCGATTAATCATATTACGATTCAAATTACTGTACTCCCGTGACGTAATCGCGGTCTTAATGTTCATTGGTTAGTCGAAATAGACAACCGTAGTAAATGTCTAAGAACCGTGCGTCCTTCTTACATTTTCGTGTCTTATTTGCAAAACTAAAAGTTGATAGATTTGATCAAGATCTGACATTGACGTAGAGGCTTAAAGTTAATCCATTTTTATACTATATTATATCTTTTAATATTTATAAAGATTGGAGGAGTACCAACATACAATAAAGTCTTCTCCAAATAGTTTTTTTAGATTTTCGAGTGATAAGAATTTTATCAGACTGTTGTTGCTTTATTGACATGAGATAAATACGCGTGACAATTGAGTAATGCCTGTCATTGACATTAACGCAGATTGTTGCAGCCTTTCTGGTTTTTGTCTTTCTATAATTTTTTACTCTTATTTGGTTAATTAGATCTTCTTCTTCTTCTGGTGCCTATCCGTTACGAATGTTGGCAATCATTCTAGCAATGATAATCTTATTAACTGCTGCCTTAAAAAGCCTTGCAGTGGATGTCGCAAACCAGGTCCTCAAGTTCCTGAGCCAAGGTATTCTTCTTGCAACGCCTCTTACCATTTACCTTTCTCTGTAAAATGCATTTTAACAGGTTAGGTATATTTTGTTTCATTTCGTGTGATGTGGCCGAAATATTCTAATTTTCTTCTTTTCACCGTGCACATTATTTCCTTCTCTTTGTTGAGTCTTTGGAGTATTTTGGCATTTGATGTTTTGTCCATCCTTGATATCTTAAGAGTTCTTCTATATGTCCACATTTCGAACGCTTCCAATCTCTTCGTTGTTGCTTCCGTTAGAGTCCAAGACTCTTCTCCATATAATAAGATGGAGAATATATTATAACATCGGAGGAGTCTAAGTTTCAGTTCTAAATTCAAATTGTGTGATTTGAACGTCTTGGACATTTGGATGAACGCTGCGCATGCTTTTTCTATTCTAACTTTTATTTCTTGGGAGTGGCCCCACTGCTCATTTAATGTAGTGCCAAAGTACGTGTATTTTGCCACACGTTCAACTACTTTTTGGTTGATGGTAAACTGTACCCTCTCAATTCTTTCTTTGCTGATTATCATCACTTTAGTTTTAGAAGTGTTAATTTTTAGTCCATAAATATTTGCTACTAACCTCTGCTACTTTGTTCATTAAAAGTTGTAATCCTTGTGCAGTGTCGGCAAATATATCTAACGGTATCATCGGCATATCTAAAAGTTTTTAATAGTTCGCCGTTGTACAGGATTCCTGCTTCCGTATGTTCTAGGGCTTCTTGAAAAATTGCCTCTGAATATAAATATAAATATACATTATAATTAGATCAATTGTCTAAATTTCTTTATTTGCAGCATGTCTCATTATACACATTTCTCCATACAGCAATAAATATTGAACCAACTCCAAGCTTTAGAAACAAGGATTTTATACGTTTTAATATATTTATAATCGTTTTCCAATGACTGATAATATTTTCTATAGATATATGAAGGATAAATATTTTTCCCACTTTCTATCCTCGAATACGCAACACAAATATTAATCAATAGTCTCCATTCAAGGAGAAATTGAAACAAAGACCTCTGGAACGTAACGAGTGCACATGGTCCTTGTGTATTATCTTCCACCTCATGTTTCGAATCTTGGAAACTTATCGGAAGAAAATTTTCAGATCGTAAGCCACGTGAGGTTGATCAAATGAAAGTTTATTGGCTTTAAAATAAACTTATCTTGGCGGATATTGAATTTTTAATCGTCGTTATCCATTAAGTTTAAAAATTGGTATGCGCTCGAAATTTTCAGTACAGTGGCGTACAACTAGGATTACTCTTACTAAGAGTTTTAGCTCTTCTATGGAGTAAACCATTGTAGTGTTTGTTTTTTACTCCATTACCTATTCTGATAATTCTTTTGAGGTGTAATATGATAGAGCTGCAATAATTAAGAAGACTCTTTACATGGGAAGTGTTGAATCTATTCAAAGCAGTTTTTTTCCTTTCTTGGGGTTACTGTTTTAGTATTTTTGATCATCACCTGATAGTTTTTCCACTCTGTTAACATTGTGTTACAGGTTGATTGTGTAACAGTGGCTTTTATTATTAATTTTTTTAGTTTTAATTTATCTATTATAAATAAAGTTAGGTAATGAAATAACAAAAACAATTACCTTTTTAAATATGTATATGTACATACTAGATCAGGTTTTGAAAGAATCAAGATATTAGTACAAGATAATATATTCATTACTTTTTTCCGATGAAAAAGTCATTTTTGCACAAGACATTGAAAACATTGAATATATGATAAGGAGATTAAAAGAAGGTTATGAGCATATCAGCTATGGGGACTCACGATAAATATGTGTAACCGAATACTTATGTATTGCATCTAAAGTTGCAGATTATAACTTAATTTTAAGCGGGCTCCACACTCTCGGCGAAGTTACTTCGCCAAAGTTGACCGAAGTCCGAAGTAGGTACCTCTCTACACACTCGTTCTACTTCGCGAGGAAGTGCGATACCGACAAAGAGCGGTGCGATACCGACAAAGATCCCTTTGACTCGGACGCGCCAGACCGACATAGAATGGAAGTAGAACGAAGTTAGGCAAAGTTACACAAGGTGGCCGTCTACACTCTCGTACTTGTTGAACCTCGATCGACTTCGGCGAGAGTGAAGTGCGGGCATACGATTAAGAGAAGTAAGATTTTTAAGTAGGTATTTAGGGTTAATGATAAGACGAAATTGTACTTGTATGAAAGATATAGAAATGAAAATAGTACGGGGAAAACAAGCCACGAAAGTGGCTGAATATTACCCTGAATACAGTGCTGAATATTACCCTATATAAAGCCTAAATATTGCCAATGACGACAACAATACGGAATAAAATAAGAACAGTCGAATTGGACTTTATGAGAAGATGTCTACAAATCACCATAGAGGATGGAATAGAGCGAACAGAATGGAAGAGAATGCTCAATTGCATAAAAGTTGGAAAATAGAGAAAAGAAAGACGGACAGAAGAGAAGACGTGCTATGTGATGGAAAACACATAGGACATGTTATGATAGATAGAGACCTCAGGGAAGGTGACTGAGAGAGTAGAGTGCAGTGGAGGACGAAAAGGTGAACTCATAATGGGAAAAAGTCAAAGAAGAAGACGAATAAGTAGGTATTTCATTGAAGTTTAATAATTTTAAAAGCTCCGAATCCAGCATAACTAGTTCCTTTAGATAAATATTCTCTACATTGTAGTGATTTTAGTATGATGATGATTCTGCTAGTTTTTTTTGTCATAATCGAACGACTCACCGCATAATTAGTTGCTTAATTTATGCGCTGATGAATCAGATCGTCATAAAAAAACAAGTGAGTGTGCCTGTGACAATACCGTTTTTAAATACGTTGGGTTCAAAATTTTCGAAACACAATCATTCATGAATAAGTAATGTTTACAACGTGTTAAAAAAGCGAGCAGTCAATAAAAACATTTACTACGTAATGGGTATTAAACTGTTGCAACATTATGGTTGATGACATGGTTAGTTGGTTCATTCATAAAAGGCATGGAATTTCGGTTATGTAACTGTTATTTTGATTAATATTTCCATTTTTGATATTAGAGCCAAAGGGCAAAACAGAGCAACAGAGCAAAATATCAGTACGAAGACGCCAGAACTCGAGCTTGAAAGACTTGAGATCTTTCATGCGCAGAAATCTTTCGTACAGAAGTTTCCAAAGCTACTAATTTTTAACGTTTGTTAATCTTTAATATATTGACTCATGAATTCATTAGAATTCTTCCTTGGACTAGGAGGAATGTATCCACTACTTAAGTGTCAATATTCTCTAACTTGTCCTTCAAGGGTTATCGCACAGAAACCCAGACAGACAGACGATCAGACGGACAGCTCTATAATCTAGCTTTTAAATCTTGACTAAAGACATATTATAGTAATTATTATTAAGCAAGTATTTATATTAATCACAACTTTTTATAATTTTTACGTAAGGTAATTAAAAATTCATCTATTATTAACCTTTTTATAATTTTTACATAACATAATTAAACATTCATCTAGTATAATATTATTATTTCAACTAGTTCGGCTAAAAATTGAATTAACAAATTAAACGTAGATAAAAATTTAATGTACATTATAAAATATCAAGGCTGTCAAGTACTAAAAATATAACTACTAAACGATTTTTTTCTCCATATCCTCTGTTGGCTAGGGAATGGAACTTTCCTAAGTCTATTGTATATTCAAATTATTTTTTTCGTTGATAAAGTATCTCTCTCAGGCTTCGTATAAGTAGTTTTAACTGAGTATATTTGCATTAATTTTTAACGTTGTTAATGATTCAAATTGGATACAAGTACAAAGGAAAAATTTGGATAAAAATAAAAGTTCCTGATGAAAAGCAAATACCATTTCTTGACGCATGTTAGTAAAAGAACAAACTTTTTTAACGACCCGATAAAAACATGAAATTTTCAAAATATTTTTCAAGCAGGAAATACTGTTAGATAAATTTGAGGAAATATTTGAGCGACATGTTTGCTTTGAGTAAATTTGTTGTGTTTTTAACCTTTTAGACCAGATTTTTATTCGAACTGAGCTTATAAACATACCGTACCGTCCAATATTCGGTAAGTAAACATATCTATGTATGCAAAAATAACATACTGAAGAAAATAAGTTAATAAAATAAGTAATAATATAGTAATCTTGTCTATATACAATAAAACCCATTAGAAGAAAAAACATATTTTGGCTAAATATGTTTGAAAAAGAGGGAGATTAGGTTTTACAAAAAAACAAAAATTAAAAACAAGATAAACGAAGAGAGAACTAAAATAACAACCATTCCAAATTCCACAGAAAAGCTTTTATTGAGAAACAAATTATTGTTACTGAAGCAGATATATTAGGGAAGGAAGAACTTTAAAAGGAAGTTGACTAAAAGAAATAAAAAAACGCTATACTGATATCTGCGACAAAGATAACCGAACAAAAAACAACTTTTCGGTAAAGACAAAATATATTTTTTAGATCTTAGTTTAACAATAAATAAGTTTTAAACTGCTAAAATTTATAAATTATTAAAAACGAAGAATATGGATAAGTGACTGTTTCTAATTGTGTAAGAAGCAAAACCAAAGAAACTATGATTTTGATTTAACAAAGAAAAAGATCAAAATTTGTGGGTTATGTCACTTTTCTTTTAAAATATTGGTCACTTTTTTTTAAATATTAACGAAACATATATAAGATACTTCTTGAAATACAACGATAAATAAACCGTTTTTGTTAACCGAGTTTTTGTTAAAATTAATTTTAAAGCTTTGCCCTAAATTTGCGTTTCTCTAAAAAGGTATATTAAGGTAAAGCATCACTCAAATCTGTTACAACCTGTAAAAGGTCGATAAAGCTTACTGCTGTTGTCGAAAATATATTACAAACCGAATGTTCGAAAATTTTTATTATAAGTTTTCAACCCCTAAAATATAATATCCATCGCGGATATTCTTTATCTTCCTGGATTCTGTTTGTTTTCCTCCTTTTCGATCCCTCGGGGACTAAACAAAGTCGACGCACAATATATAGGGCGCATTTTTTATTTTATTTTACTACCTTCCCTCCCGTAGGTCTCGTCGTTTGAAGAGGATTCTTCAAATAGCTGAACCTACCCTGCCGGTTTTTGGTAACCTTATTGTAGACTTACGGGTAGAGATGAGCGAATTAACTATTTAATATTAAACAACAACGCAGTGACACAGGAATCATGTTAAATTTTATCTTGTTTTGATAAAATATTTTATTTTGAAAAACATTCAGTCGTAGAATACGTAATAATATAATAAACAACGAGAAATCCTAAGGAGAGAAACACTATAGATATAAGGGTTTTTACCCAACACATTTTGGTAGGCTCAGGCATGCTATTATTTGGCTTTTAGAACACTGATGATGAATTTCTTAATCCGAAAACGTTTTGTCTTAATGTAACCGTATTTAGGGTATTTTAAAATGTACCTTTTACAACAAATCTAGTATTTTTGTTATTTACGGTATACAGCCAGCTGCAGGAAGTTTATTTTCCTCGTGGATACTATAGATATCTTACGCCGGAAAGCAAAATTTTGGTAACAACCTGAAATCCGAGCCTTCTCCAATTTGCAAGACAGATGGAGCGATAATTGATAGACATGGGGGAATCTACAATTCCATTCCACAACCAGTCTATTTAGCTAGGTAAAATCCAACGAATTTTTGGTTCTTATTACTCAAAATGTGAATAAAACTAAGGTAATGAGAGACAGCTTAATATTTTAATGTGTTTCAGAGACCACCACAATCCCTTTACATACGTTTCTTCCTCTTGGCGTCGTCAGAACGACCTGTGGTGTGTTCCGAATCAAACTAAATCCAGCTGTCTACTAACCCAGGCAACCAAATAACGTTTACAAAACGTTGAAAAGACGTCATAATTATAACCAAACCACGTCAGTTTGTCACGTTTTTTCGATGTCGAAAGTCACGTGAACATGTCTCACCATAAATGACGTCATTTTTATCACGTTTTAAATAGGTGATATAAAAAACGTAGTTTTTATGTCGTTGTATTGTTGGTATGATTTTGCAATTTTTCATTTAACTGTTTTAAATTTAGCTTATAGGCTAAGGTATACTTACTGTGTCAAAACTGAAACAACATATAAACTAATAAATAATTTATTAACAAATTAATTTAATTAAACTCGATAACACATAATTAGTTCATTAACAGAAAATATTCACCAAAACAAAACACATAACCTCAAACCGTTTTCAAGAAGAACATTTGCATTAAACTAACTCACTACTCACTTGAGAAATACGAATAAAAATCTCTTAATTAACACGTGTTTTCAACTAAATATCTAAATGAAAAGTCCTTTTTTACCACACAAAGCACGTAAACAATAAATGAAAAATTTCTTATGACAATTTAAGCTTATAAACGTCAATATACAACATAGCATTGTAAGCATTAACCCGTTAAGCTCCTCCCGTCACTTGGTTGCCTGGGAAGAAAATGATTTCTTATTAATTTGCTGACTAAACAGCTGAATTTAGTTTGATTCAGAGCATACCACAGGCCGTGCTAACTACTCCAAGAGGAAGAAACATGCGTAAATGGAGGGGAGGTCTCTGTAACAAATTAAATCTTAATCTGTCTCTCATTATAACAATATAATACTTATTAATCTCTCGACGTGTTCCTAAGACAAGAAAGGCATTGATTCATATCAGATATACAACACCAAGGAATCTATTTATTGAAAGGTACAATTTGTTACAAGTATATCCAGTACAACGACTTATTCGACAAACTAATAAAATCTACAGACATTTACTACATAGATTTGGATCGATTTCATATGGGTCAAGGTTCATTAAAATTGTAAAGGACGTTTTATTATTAAAAGTCCAAAAGCTATTTTAGGTACAAATGCCTACATTTCTTTAAATAGAACTAGACACGAAACGCGAGCAAATACAATACTTGTCCATTGTGAGCATGTCAATGTATTTAATTGTTATAAAAATTTACATGTATAGAAGTAGTGTAGGTTAGTAATTAATTATTTATCTTTTTGTTACAGTTTAAACGTATGCTGAATAAGGAGCTGTCTCATTTCTCCGAATCTAGCAAATCTGGCAATCAAATATCGGAATATATCTGCTCCACTTTCCTAGGTAAGCACCAAAGTATCTCAATTTGTAGTTTTTAACACTTTGACTGCCATGAGAAGCATGCCGTGATGCACGGGCAATTTGATTCTATAGCCGCGAGAATCAACAATTTATTCTCGCTTGTATGTGTATATATAGATTAAAAATATTTGCGGCTGGAAGGAACTTCTTTTTTTCACTATTGTGGCAGTCAAAGTGTTGATTCGAAAACGAATGTACAATAGTATGTAGGTATGTTACGACATGCGCCGCTAATCATGCTCAAGTAGGACAGTTTTTACAGTTAAAAATAGTAATTTTTTATGTACAACGTAATTAAGCCTATTATAGATTATATTATCTACTTTACTGTCGTTATGATGTCGATCATAATATATCCCACTTAATCTAGTTCATGACTAGCAGAAGTAAAATGAAGGGAAATTGTATTGATAAAAACTTTATAACAGCTTTTAAGGATAAAAAAACACATAAAATCAATAAATAAAAACATGCCAAATATATAATATGATATATAACTGCTGTGATGTCAAAATGATGTCAATACCAAAACCAAAATGTACCACAACCTTGCACAATCAACGGGCACATTTTAGAACATTTCAATAAATTTGAGTACCTGTGATGTTGGATCGATAGCAGCCTAAATCCTGATCTAGAAATAAGATCGACAATAGAACAGGCCATAAAATCTTTCGAAAACAATCAAAAAACTGGTAAATGATTCTCGAATAAAACTCAAAATTCGACTACGTTTATCAAAATGATACCTCTGATCGACTATTCTCTATGCAGTTGACACTTGGACCATTAAAACATCAACCGTAAATAAAACATTAACCAAAGTCTGTATGGAGGGTGGAATATCTAAAGTACGTGTAAATAATAAACTGTCTGACAGCTTGAAATCAACAGTGGACAAACAGGGTGATGCGTTATCTCCACTACTTTTTAACCTTGTATTAGAGAAAGCCATGAGGTCGGCCGAAATAAAAACAGAATTGCTATCGGTTCAAGGTCCCAAGCTATTACTAGCATATTCAGATGACATTGATCTCGTTGGAGACTCCATCCTATCCATAAAAGACATTTTCAACAAGGTGGAAGGAGCAACAAGTGAAGTAGGCCTGAAGATTAATGAGGAGAATACGAAATATATGTGTATAAATAGAACGACACAATGAGACAGGATAGGACAAAATGTGACGGTCAACCCCTTTAATTTCGAAAGAGTACAACGGTTTAAGTATCTGGGGGCCGTAATCACAGCTGACAACGATGTTACTGAAGAAATAAAAGACAGACTCCAATCGGCAAATCGCTGTCTATTCGCTCTGGATAAGCTTATAAAATCAAAAAATCTTACAAGAAGTTCAAAGATAAAAATCTATAAATCCATCGTCAGGCCCTTACTAACATATGGATGCGAAACGTGGACCATGACCAAAGCAAACGAAGAAAAGCTCAGACGTTTTGAACGAAAAAATTTTCGGACCTCACCACGACATCACGACAAAACAGTATTGGGACCGTGCAAGTTCGGAAAAGCGACACCTAGTTTCATAGCTCGGCAACATTTTTCGCACTGTTAATTATACTGGCCAGTTGCTGGTACGAGAGACTGGTATGGGAGGAGATTCCTACAGGAAAAAGACCACTCGGACGTCCCAGAATACGATGGAGAGATAACATCCAAGTAGATCTCCGGAAAATGAATATTCCATTTGAGCGTAGGTTGATGAAAGACCGAACAAATTGGAAAAAAGTTGTATAGTCAGCCAAGGCCCACCCAGGGTTGTAGCGCTACGTGATGATGATGTAAATAAAGTAGAGGCCTTTGAACTGTGGATCTACTGGAGAATCCTCAAAATTTCATGGACATCGCATACCTTAAACGAAGAATTGCTGCATAGAGTAGGCAAGGAACGAGAATTTTCAACAGACTGAAGGTTAGAAAAAACATCATGCCTAGAACACATACTGAGAAATAATAAGTACCAATGCTCAACTTTTAGTGAAAGGAAAGATCCAGGGAAAGAGAGGACACGGAAGGAAAATACTATCGTGGCTAAGAAACATACGACAGTGGACAGGGCTAAATGTTGAACACCTAATAAGAACAGCTGAAGGCAGAGAAGAGTTTGCAATTATAGTAGCTAACCTCCATTGATGAGAGGTAACTATAAAAAGAAGAATATTCTTGCTTACCACAAGCAACCTTGTTTAATTTATTAATGTCCTAGTCTACAATATTTTTAAAAATTTATATGCATGGTAATTATACGCATGATGATTAATAATGTATTTATTTGTTCCAGACAAACAACAAGAATTGGACCTACCCTCCCTTCGTGATGAAGTCCCTGAGCTCCTCCCAAAACCCACTCAACGCAAAGAACGTGCCCGAGGACCGCATTCTACCATGTCTCAAATATCAGGTGTTAATCGTAAACCACTTTGCCACACCAATTCTTTTACCGGTGAGAAGTTACCTTTGCACGGCATTGAAACACCTTACGAAGAAGAATTAGGCAAAAGTTTGATTATGATAGATCAATGGGGTATCGATATTTTCCGCATCGGAGAGTTAAGCAACGGAAAGCCCCTAACCTGTGTAGCTTACACGACCTTTAACAATAGAGACCTCTTGAAGACAATGAACATCCCGCCGAAGACGTTTATAACTTTTATGATGACCCTAGAAGACCATTATGTGAAAGAAAATCCTTTCCACAATTCCCTGCATGCAGCGGATGTGGCTCAAAGTACACATGTACTGCTGAATACTCCTGCATTAGAATCTGTATTTACACCGCTAGAAGTGACAGCAGCTCTATTCGCAGCGTGCATTCACGACGTAGACCATCCTGGACTTACCAATCAATTTCTAATTAATTCTAGTTCTGAGTTAGCCCTTATGTATAATGACGAAAGCGTACTAGAGAATCATCACTTAGCTGTTGCCTTTAAATTACTTTCTAACGACGGTTGCGATATTTTCTGTAATATGACCAAAAAGCAGAGACAAACTCTTAGGAAGATGGTCATAGACATGGTTCTTAGTACTGATATGTCCAAACATATGACTCTTTTAGCTGATCTAAAGACTATGGTAGAAACGAAAAAAGTAGCTGGTTCAGGGGTACTTCTTTTAGATAATTACACAGATAGAATACAAGTTTTGGAAAATTTAGTGCACTGTGCAGATTTAAGTAATCCTACCAAACCTTTGGATCTCTATAGACGTTGGGTAGATCTCCTCATGGAAGAATTTTTCCAGCAAGGAGACAAAGAAAGAGAATCCAAAATGGATATCAGTCCCATGTGCGATAGGCATTCAGCTACAATAGAAAAGACCCAAGTTGGTTTCATAGATTATATAGTACATCCCTTATGGGAAACTTGGGCAGATCTAGTGCATCCTGACGCTCAGGATATTTTGGACACCTTAGAAGAAAACCGCGATTGGTATCAAAACGCTATACCACCGAGCCCCCCTCCAGAAGAGACTCCCGAGTCCCAGCGACCAGGCATCAGATTCCAAGTCACTTTAGAAGAAGGCGAAGGGGAATCTGAAGAAGGTCCGATGTGACGGAAACTAGGGGGCCTCTGTAGAAAGCTCACTGAAAAGGTGCAGCAATGGTGGCGTATCAGGCAGTAAGCGCAAGTGCAGGCGCATGCGCACTGACTGACGAACGTTACACCGCGCAGGCGCGGGTTTGTTGTGTTTTGCAATATATGCTTGACTGAAATTTTGAATTTTTCGGGCTGAGATGCCAGCCTGTTCTTATATATCGCAGAGTTCCTGGGAGTGTACTCTTTTTTCAATTTTTTGTTCGGTTTTTTAGCAAATCTGGTAGATACATCGCTTCATGGCCAAATCGTAAGCTTAAATAATCTAGGAAATACTTTTCAACAGATTCATAACCATCCCTAAACATAAACTAAACAGTTTTTAAGAAAAAATAGTAATTTGTAAATCTTTTATGTTTATGAATTTTGAAACCGTATTGTTAAATGTAAACCATGTAAAAGTATTGTTAATTTCAAAGTGACTGTAAACAGACTTAAAATAGTAAGTCGATTTACAGTGTGACAATACAAATATAGGCATGTCAATGTAGCTTTTTATTTATATGAAATAGCGGTATAAATCTTCAAAACATTAAGATAACTACAGTAGGAAAAATGAAAGAATACCCATGAGCGAACATATAAAACACGTTGTATTTTTCTGTCACCGTGTCACACAAAAATTGGCCAGCGCAAGTACATGTAATAATTATTGTTACATGTACTTGCACTGGACAATTTTCTTTGTGACACGGTGCCAGGAAAATACAGCGTGTTTTATATGTTCGCTCATGGGTATTCTTTCATTTTTCCGACTGTAGGTACTGTTTAAATAAGATAAAAAAAGATACCACCTTATGTCACTAGTCGGGCCCCAAAGAACATTAAGTATCATTTATACAGATTTAGAATCGACGCACAAATTGAAACATTTATTGAAAATCGCATAGGCTGCAAAATATGATGATAATATTATTAATGTTGCTTTTGGACAAAGCGTCAAATAATTGTTTTGGTTTTATGAAAACATGTCTGGTAGATGTAGATATTTTTTATTTGTTAAAGAATGAGAGATATACATATTGTTAATTAGAGAAATTTTTTTGCATTTGTGATTTTTACCAAAAAGTTAATATTTATGAACTAACATATGTTTGTTTACTAATAATTAGGCTAAATAAAAATATATTAGAAAGTTTATTAAGCACAGTTTGTTTTGTTAATTTTAGTATTTTAATATCCTGTCTGTACTGTTGTCGACAACCATATGACGACAGTGGTTGAAATTTATGTGAAAAAGACAAAAATAAAACTCCTAAATAACAAACAAGTTATTGAAACACAAGGAAGGCATTAAAATGTCAAGAGCATGATATAGAAATAAATTAATAATAAGAGGGCTTTAGTTGCTCCTAAGTACAAAATACACGGCTGCATTTTTTCATTTAAAATATTTTGATAATTGTAAAGGAGAATTATTTACACATACAATTTTTATATGTCCAGTCTGGGCACGAAATTTATGCTTTGGAAATATGATTAGATTGATCTGGCAAACGTAACATTCAAATCAGATATAAGTAGAAAGACAGATGATAGGTAGTTCCAAAGAAAATCAAATAGGAAATTGGTCTCTTCACTACAATTTAAATAAAGAAGATAGCAAGCAAGCAATATGCAACTTCAGAACTGATCAGAAATGCGATTGTCATAAAAATTTCCATGTTCTAAAAATGAATATAGAGACCCTAGGAAGTAAGCAGTATTCTAGAGTTTATTATAATAATCACTAGATTAAAGTGAAGCAACACATAGTTCTGGGATGTTCACAAACAAAGATGTATTAATAAATTTTAACCTCGGTCAAAAACACTTGAATCTACTATCTTCAGATTCAGTTTTTGATATATTTCATACATGACGTTGATTGGTGGTGATAAGTCTTTTAAGCAGTTTGAATAGGAAGCAAAAAAAAAATTATAAGAAGCACCACTTCCATACAATCCACTGAAAATAGAAAACGTGACCGACCATAGTTTTGGTGAACAGATTGTATGTTTAAGTTGTTTGTTGTTGAGTGGATGTGCCCTTACGTTATTGGAAGGGTCCCGCACAACAAAATGTAATCGAGGTGAGATAATTAAAGAGCTATAGTATCAGGACGACAGTTAAGACATTTTTCCTATAGCATATCCACCTCTAATAACCTGTAATGATCATTGGTAGATATTAGGCAGGCATCTTTGTTATATTGGAAACTTTTCTCGGGTGTGAATAAGGAATTTTTGGCTTTATAAGTAACATTGACAAAAAAGAATAATATTGTAGTAAAGAAAAGAGAGACGTTCTCACAAACAATTTATTTTACCACTGACGACCGGTTTCGCTGTTTACAATTTATACAGCATCATCAGGTCCGGTTAAAGTAAAATCAAATGCTACAAACAACAAAAACCAGAGTTAGTTAGGTGGTCTGGTTTAAATAAAATTTAATGATACAGCCAATATCAAAGTACATATGTTCATGCATGTACATGAATACCCACATGTATGTGCGCATGGTGTACAATCCTCATACTCACAAACATGCACGCATTCATGTGCAGTGGCAAGCGAAAGTATGTCAAGTATATGATATATATACTTACTTTCCGGTATAAGGGAAGAATGTAGTAGTATTCAATATCATACTTTTCTGTGCACTTTGCTAGAGGGATGGTTGGTGAAGGGAAAGATTTCAATGTAATATATTAACTAAACATCGGTGGGGTCTTGAGGGGTTTAGTAGGGAAATACGACATTAAACCGATAGTCTAATTTGTTAGTTATATATAGTGATGTTATTTTAATTTAATTATATATGGTGACGTTATTTTAATTATTAATGTAGCTTTTAATTATATATAATAGTTAGATGTTGTGCTGGGTGTGCGACTTTTAGAACAGATTGGTCGTTTATGTAATAGATGTGATCTGTTTATGAATATTTATTTGCTATGTTTAAAAATTGAAAATAAAGAAGAAATTGAACAATAGTAATTTGTTAAAACTTTTTCATATAAAAATATTAAAAATTGTCAAAAAATTTAGTCAAAATGTAAAATCATTCATAACTGACTCAGAGTTAAAGCTAAGTGTTAAGGCAATTTAGTAAGTAAATTAAACTTATTGTAATGTGAAGTTGGAATGTGAAGTACAATGAAAAACTATGGAATATCACTAAGAAGTTTAAAAAAGTTAAAGTGTAGAAAAAATTTATAATTATAAATGAAAAATGAAAAAAGCTTTGTAAAAACTTTTTATTTCTATTGCATAGTAATATTTGTTGAGTTTAAAACTCAACAAATATTACTATGCAATAGAAATAAAAAAGTTTTTAAAAAAGTTTTTAAAAAGTTTTTACAAAGCTTTTTTCATTTTTCATTTATCATTATAAATTTTTTCTACACTTTAACTTTTTTAAACTTCTTAGTGATATTCCATAGTTTTTCATTGTACTATAGATAATTATAACTTCACATTACAATAAGTTTAATTTACTTACTACATTGCCTTAACACTTAGCTTTAACTCTGAGTCAGTTATGAATGATTTTACATTTTGACTAAATTTTTTGACAATTTTTAATATTTTTATATGAAAAAGTTTTAACAAATTACTATTGTTCAATTTCTTCTTCATTTTCAATTTTTAAACATAGCAAATAAATATTCACAAACAGATCACATCTATTACATAAACGACCAATCTGTTCTAAAAGTTGCACACCCAGCACAACATCTAACTATCATAATATATAATTAAATTAAAATAACATCACTATATATAACTAACAAATTAGACTATTGGTTTAATGTCGTATTTCCCTACTAAACCCCTCAAGACCCCACCGATGTTTAGTTAATATATTACATTGAAATCTTTCCCTTCACCAACCATCCCTCTAGCAAAGTACACAGAGAAGTGTGATATTGAATACTACTACATTCTTCCCTTATACCGGAAAGTAAGTATATATCATATACTTGACATACTTTTGCTTGCCACTGCACATGAATGCGTGCATGTTTGTGAGTATGAGGATTGTACACCATGCGCACATACATGTGGGTATTCATGTACATGCATGAACATATGTACTTTGATATTGGCTGTATCATTAAATTTTATTTAAACCAGACCACCTAACTAACTCTAGTTTTTGTAGTTTGTAGCATTTGATTTTACTTTAACCGGACCTGATGATGCTGTATAAATTGTAAACAGCGAAACCGGTCGTCAGTGGTAAAATAAATTGTTTGTGAGAACGTCTCTCTTTTCTTTACTACAATAGTATGGACTCACACATGCAACCCATTCATTATTTAAAAGAATAATAGTTACACCTTAGATAAGGGTATGAGAATTGAAAAGAATACTTCCCCATCTTTAATAAACACTTCTAGTAAATTGAATTTCTTTCTCGAATTATATGGTTATCGTTTCGAATAACCAAAAAATTAACTCTTTGTACTCAACCTTTGATCAACGATTTTACTTAAAACTAAATTTATGTATATATACTTCTTGGCACTTGACTTATAGCCAATAGAGATGAATTGTATTAGGGATGGTTTGAATATCTTGAACGAAATACCGTTGTATAAAATTGTAGCTAATGAAAGATTACAATCGAACTGACTGTAGCAATAAAAGAGAATAAAAGTCTACTACTGCTTTTTAGAAATCAAATGCTTTCACGCTGTTTTCTTGTGTCTGCATAGTGGCTTTGAAGTTTTCACGATTACCACTCTTTTCGGTTGACTTTCGCAATAGTACGTGCATCTAATAAAAACAGTCAAATACATTTCTCCAATAAATTAACGCACCACCTTAAAAATGTGTCATTTTTGATCTCCCGAATTTCCTAAACCTGTAGTCCGATTTAAGTGATTTTTTAATTTGTTATAGCTTTACTCTTTAACAATTTCGCTGTAATAATATTGCTGTTAGATAGGTAAATTTTCATTGTATACCGGGTGTACCAATCAAACTGTGATTGTTTCTCAAAGTTCGCGTGACCCAGTGGAATATTCTAGCATTTATAAAATTCTGAAATTAAAACCTAACAATAGCGTCATGTTTTCTTAACATTCTGTTTTTTGATTCATTCGCTTATGTTGGATAATAAAAAAGTTAAGTACTTTAACAACTAGCCTTGTTTTTCATCAATACAGGGTGTTTTTAAATAAGTATGGCAAACTTTAAGAGTTAATTCGGTATGAAAAAATAATGACAGTTTGCTTTATAAACGTACGTCCGCAAATGCTTCGTTTCCGAGATAGGGGGTGTTATGGCCCTTATCTGCTCCAATGGTGAACATAAAATTTTTAATTGTATGTCAAAAAATTCACAATAACTACCTCTTAAAATCTACCACATTTAATTTGCATATCTTAACCAGCTCTAGAGCAATAAATAAATCGTGAGTTTGTAAGAAAAATGTCAACACCTCCTATCTCGAAAACGAAGCATTTGCGGACATACGTTTATAAAGCAAACTGTCATTTTTTTATGCATAATTACCTCTTAAATTTTCACATACTTATTTAAAAAACATTAATGAAAAACAAGACTAGTTGTTAAAGCACCTAACTTTTTTTATTATCCAACATAGGCGAATGAATCAAAAACAGAAAGAAAACATGAGGCCATAGTTGGATTTTAATTTCAGTATTTTATAAATGTTAGAATATTCCACAGGGTGGCGCGAACTTTGAGAAAATATCACAGTTTGATTGGTACACCCGGTATACAATGGCAAATGACCTGTTTAGCAACAATATTATTACAGCGATATTGTTAAAGAATAAGGCTATATATTAAAAAAATAACTTAAATCGGACAGCAGGTTTAGGAAATTCGAGACATTAAAAATGACCAATTTTTAAGGTGGTGCGTTAATTTCTTGGAGAATTGTAAATATTTCAGTAAATATAATAAAAGAATGAGTGATAAAGATACATATTTGTAGACCGAAAACTGACAAATATACGTCGTGTAATAAAGATAATATTTCACGGGTAAATAGAGCTCAATAAGCTAGAAACCTGCGAAATGTATGGTTTTTAATGTAGACACCATGATCTTTGAATCGGTGATGTCTCGAAATAATTTATCATATTTAGAAGTTAAATTAAAGCCTGGAAATATTTGTTAGTGGAACTGATTGTAAATATTTAAAAGTTTTAGTAACTTTGTATTATTTTAAATTTAACCACTTTATGTTGTCAGTTCTTTTTCAAAACTACCTGTAATTATGATTGTAAATATCACTGTTTTTGTCCTTTGTGTAGAAATTAACAATCGTCGATTTGGCTATCAGGTCGATATCTACCTTAATTTTTTGGCCTTTTAACAAACCCTCATTGTCACACGCCTTATAATTAGAAAGATACTCTCCCTGCTAAAAGAACATCTTTGTATATATAGTTCATATCTTGTATGTGTAATACTCAGCCCTCTGTATGTATAGGTAATATATGTCATGTCAGCTATGTTACATAAAATAAAAGCTCTCTCAATTATATTTCTTACTTTCTTTTACCTTGACCGAAACTGTTCAAAAAATTTTCAGCACGTAAAATCACGATGGTTGAAATGACAGATATAAACCTCAAACAAGTCTGTGCAAAGATGAAAGTGGGCAAATAATCAGTGACCAACAGAAAGTCACAGAAACCTGGAAGCATTATTTTCAGATCCTACTTGGAACACAAGTAGATAAGGAAGATGAAATGGGTACGAACCACGTAGAAGACAATGAAGTAGAGAATGAAATAAAAGTTCCAACCGTAGAGGAAGTTCTCGAAGCATTAAGGCCCAGAAAAACAATAAAGCTCCGAGAGTTGACGAAATTCCAGCAGAACTGTAGAAGGTAGGTGGCGATCACCTAGCACGTCATACCGTGGAATTTCTCTACTACGTACAGCATATAAAGTCCTTATATATATAAACCAGGTATATTATAAACCAGCGGCTCCAACCACTAGCCAAAAATATTATTGGAGAGTATCAGACGGTGAAGATCCATAATGGATCAAATATTTACTGTAAGCAGGTCTTAAAGAACAGCGACGTGATAAAGAGCATCAAAACAAGAAAGCTGGAATATTTAGATCACATTACCAGAGGTGCCAAATATGAGATATTGAGGCTCATAATGCAAGGTAAAATTAAGGGCAAAAGATCCTTAGGTAGAAGAAGAATTTCCTGACTGAGAAGCTTAAGAGAGTGGTATAGTTGCAGCTCAGCAGATCTTTTCAGAGCAGCAGCCAATAAGGTAGGGATAGCTGCGATGATAGCTAACCTCCGATAGGAGAAGGAACTACAAGAAGAAGAAGAAGGTCTTGAGCAAACATGGGAACACTACATTGATGTTCACAACAG
Source organism: Diabrotica virgifera virgifera (assembly GCF_917563875.1). Taxonomy (NCBI): domain Eukaryota; kingdom Metazoa; phylum Arthropoda; class Insecta; order Coleoptera; family Chrysomelidae; genus Diabrotica; species Diabrotica virgifera. The sequence continues at coordinate 83,814,420 of NC_065445.1, read as the reverse complement.
TGATGTTTTGACTCAGTCAAAAAGAAACAGACTATACTATATATTGGCTGAATTATCAATACCATACAAGCTAATTAGACTCAAAGTTTGCAATGGGCCGGACATGTGATAAGAATGGGAGAGGATAGGCTACCAAAAAGAGCACTGAACGCTAGAATGCAGGGAAAGAGACCGGTTGGAAAGCCAAGAAAGCGCTGGGAAGACTTCAGTAAGCAGCGACGCACAAGCACTTTTAGGAGTCCGTGTATGGAGAAGAGCAGCAACAGACAAGGGTGGAGGCAAAAATAAAGGAGGCCAAGACGCAATTCGGGCTGTAGTGCCGTAGAAGAAGAAGAAAAAATGAGAGATAAATAAATAAAAATAGCCTACTACAATAGGAAGACAAAAACACGCTAGTTGACAAACATTTTACATTTTTAGAAATTGCTTGCTACGCAGGGCCGGATTTAAGGGGTGGCAGGATGGGCAGCTGCCCGGGACCCCCACATTCCAGGGGGCCCCACAAAGCCTCAAACGCAAAAAATATCAGCAAATTATTCACATAGAATTATTTTTGTTTTATACAAACACTTGTGCTGTCCACTCTCTAAATTTAGTTGCAAAAGCTGCAGCTGAGTGTTGTTTTGCTGCTACAGCTGATTTCTTAGAAGAACTATATGTATTTTCACTTCCTCTACATATAGATCCAACTTGTTAATCAAATGTTTAAAAGCTGCATCTTTAAGCGACAGCAACGCAGACCGTGGCAGAAATATTATTGTTCCTAAAAGAGTAAATACTACTAGACGGCTTTCCAGAAGTGATACCGCAAAAGCACTAGTTAAAGATTATAATCAGACTAAAGTAGACTTGCTTACTGTAAACAGGAATATTTGCAATATTTTGGAATGAAATCTTAGAGAAAACAAACAGTCTAAGTCGTATTTTCCAAGATCCAAATATTGCCCTTAATTCAGGAGTAGATCACTTAAAGAATTTATACAGTCAAGACGTGACAATTTCAAAACATATGCGACGCGAGGCTCGATGGTAAGCGGAACTCAAGACTATTCGACACATAGAAAATGACTACGGAATATTCGACTGACTCCACTGGATTATGGAACATCTCAAGAGACTGAAATGACAACATCAGAGAAATTTAGGACTCAAAATTTTATCGCTATTATAGATCACCTCATTACCTCTTTAAGTCAGAGGCTTTCTGCATATAAATGCATTCATTCCAATTTTGGATTTTTACATCATTTTGATATATTTTGGTCATGCATATATGTACAATATTTTGGCCATGTTATGCGACACCCAGAGAGATATTATAATATACTTCAATTAATAATACAAGCTACGGTAGACGGAAGAAGCGGGGCAGGTCGAAGAAGAACGTCATGGCTTAAAAACCTGAGAGAATGGTTTAACAGATCCTCTACATCCCTTTTCCGAGCTGCTGTGAACAAAATTACAATAGCCAATTTGATAGCTAATACTCGATAATCAAGCACGGCACATGAAGAAGAAGACATCATTTAGCTTCAGAGCTATCAAAGCTTAGGTACTGACACCTGTAGCAATGATTTAGATGAAATCCTAGGTGTCGAACTAATACAATTTGTATAATTTTTCAAAGAGGATATCTGCTCATTAAATATAAGCAAATAACTTTAAATGTACCGATTGCTAGAAGAAAAGAATGTGAATAATGCGTTTCCAAATGTTGAGGTGATACTTCGTTTATATTTCTGATACCAACTAACTGTAGTGGGGAGAGGTAAAATATCAAAACTTAAGTTAATTAAAAATTGACTTCGGTCTATGATGGGCCAAGAGCGTTTGAATCATCTCTCTATAATGAGCATTGAACACGATGTAAGTATCCGGACTTCAACCCTATATCCTACTATGTTTATTTTTAATATTTTACTGCAACAAATTTTAATTTTAAATTTTACTGTATTTAAAAATATAGATATTTATAAAAATAAATAAACATTTTTTTAATGGTAGGACGTAGGGCCCCCACAACAATTCTGCCCAGGGGCCTCCACTGCCTTAAATCCGGCTCTGTTGCTACGATTGATCCCCATATGAAATAGTTTCCAACACACGTCTTTCAGGGATCTAGGACAATTGCCCGAAAATAGTTTCCCGAAAGACAAATCCCCGAAAGCAATTTCCCGAATGGACAATTCCCCGAATGTACAATTCCCCGAATTGACAATTCCCCGAATGGACAATTACCCGAATAGACAATTGGCAGATAAACAATTGCCCGAAAAGAGAATTGACCGAAAAATATAGGTATTTAAATAGTTATTACTTTATATGTATTTCCTATATACTAATACTGCTAATACGGTAACTTACGTGCTATTTAAATAGTTATTACTGCTTAGATTGTGTTCGACCTAGCTATGTCCTTAATTAATCTATTATTATAATATATATTTTCTTATTTCATGTTCCCTTCACACTTGTACCGCTGGCGTGTTTAGAACTTGGAATAAACACCCAAAGTATGATAAGTGCTATAAGACAAGAATATCCCGACTCAAGATATCGTGGGTGCTTTTTCCATTTCACTCAATGTCTCTTTAGAAGAATCCAGTAAGACGGTTTAAAAAGAAGATATGAAACTGATTCAGATTTTGCTTTAAAGCTCCAATTATTGGTGGCCTTAGCTTTCGTTCCTACTGCAGACGTAGTGGAGGCATTTGAAACGATTTGCGAGCAAGATGTGTTGACAGCAGAAGCCCAGTCAGTAATTGATTATTTTGAAGATACCTGGATCGGTCGTCCACAAAGAGGTAGACAATGTCGTTTGACCTTATTTTCACATGATCTGTGAAATTGTTATGATGGGGTCCAAGAAAGTACCAAAAACAAAAAATTCCATAGAAGGATGGCATCGAGAATTTGAACAACAGATTTCCGCAGATCATCCAAACATTCGGAGATTTATTAAAGGCATTGGTACGCTGCCAGTCCTAAGCCTGAGTAAAGTGTGAAGGGAACATGGAATAAAAAATATATAATATTATAATAATAAATCAATTAACGAGATAGCCAAGTCGAACACAATCTAAGCAGTAATAACTTATATAGAGCAATAATTATTTAAATATATTTTTCGGTCAATTCTCTTTTGGGGCAATTGTTTATCTGCCAATTGTCTATTCGGGCAATTGTCCATTCGGGGAATTGTCTTTCGGGAAACTGTTTTCGGGCAATTATCCGGGACCAGACTTTCAGAAGCGGATATGAATAATAGACAGTTTGACTTTCGCAGTGGCTTCGGAACAGTAGAAGCTCTGTATAGTTTCACAACTCTTGCCCAAAAATGTTGAGAACAATAACAGACAAAATGATATTAACACGGTGAGAAATCTCTATTAGAATCAACAGGCTGTGGTAACGTTAGATGGAAATAGCACGGATGCGCAACAGGTAAGTAGACGAGTGAGACAGGGCTGTATACTTTCGCCATTACTATTTAATACATAGGTATACTCCGAAGAGTTATTTATCCAAGCACTTGAAAACTGCACAGAAGGGATCAAGATAAATGGTGAAAATGCCTTTGATTTTCTAATGGATTTTTGGCATCTTAAAAATCTTAAAAACATTAAAATGTGTAAATTCTCGTTAAATAATGTTAGGTCATATTTTTTAGAACTGTACCTTCCGCGTAACTTCTTTTCCCTTGATGAATCGTATAAGCTCTAAAAAACGTATATTCTCTACAAAAAATTTTAGATCATAAATTGTTCATGGACTATAGCCTTCGATTTTCTGATGGATATTTGGAATATCTTAAAAACATTACAACGTGAAAATTCTCGATAAATAATGTTAATCCGATATTATTTTATGAACAGTAGCCTCCCCGTAATTTCGTTTCCCTTGATGAATCGTATAAAATCTAAAAAACGTAGATTTTCTAAAAAAATTTTAGACCATAAGTTTTTCATGGACTATAGCCTTTGATTTTCTGATGGATGTTTGGAAAATCTTAAAAACAATACAATGTGTAAATTCTCGATAAATAATGTTAATACGATATTTTTTTATGAACTGTTGCCTCCCCGTAATTTCTTTTCCCTTGATGAATCGTATAAACTTTAAAAAACGAATATTCTCTACAAAAACATTTAGACCATAAATTTTTCATGTACTGTAGCCTTTGATTTTCTGACGGATTTTTGGCAAACCTTAAAAACATTACACTGTGTAAATTCTCGATAAATAATGTTAATCCTATATTTTTTATGAACAGTATCCCCCCGTAATTTCTTTTCCCTTGATGAATCGTATAAACTCTAAAAAACGTATATATATTTTCTACAAAAAATTTTAGACCATAAATTTTTCATGGACTATAGCCTTCGAATTTCTGATGGATCTCTGGCAAATCTTAAAAACATTAAAATGTGTAATTTCTCGATAAATAATGTTAATCTGACATTTTTTGATAAACTGTGGCCTCCCCACAATTCCTTTTTCCTTGATGAATCGTATAAGCTCTAAAAAACGTAGATTTTCTGCAACAAATGTTAGATCATCAATTTTTCATGGATTATAGCCTTCGATTTTTTGACGGATTTTTGGCAAATCTTAAAAACATTACAATGTGTAAATTCTCGATAAATAATGTTAATCCGATATTTTTTTATGAACTATAGCCTCCCCGTAATTTTTTTTCCCTTGATGAATCGTATAAACTCTAAAAAACGTAGATTCTCTACAAAAAAATTTAGAACATAAATTTTTTATGTACTGTAGCCTTTCATTTTCTGACGGATTTTTGGCAAACCTTAAAAACATTACAACGTGTAAATTCTCGATAAATAATGTTAATCCGATATTTTTTATTAACTGTAGCCTCCCCGTAATTTCTTTTTCATCGATGAATCGTATAAACTCTAAAAAACGTAGATTTTCTACAAAAAATCTTAGACCATAAATATCTCATGGACTGTAGCCTTTGATTTTTTGACGGATTTTTGGCAAATCTTAAAAACATTACAATGTGTAAATTCTCGATAAATAATGTTAATCCGATATTTTTTATGAACTGTAGCCTCCCCGTAATTTCTTTTCCCTTAATGAATTGTATAGACTCGAAAAACCGTAGATTTTCTACAAAAAATTTTAGACCATACCTTTTTTATTTATTTTCTAACGGATTTTTGGAAAACCTTAAAAACATTACAACGTGTAAGTTCTCGATAAAGAAAGTTAATCTGATATTTATTTTATTTATGAACTGTAGCCTCCCCTTTTCCCTTGATGAATCGTATAAACTCTAAAAAACGTATACTCTCTACAAAAAAATTTAGACCATAAATTTTTCATGGACTATAGCATTTGATTTTTTGACGGATTTTTGGCAAATCTTAAAAACATTACAATGTGTAAATTCTCGATAAATAATGTTAATCCGATATTTTTTTATGAACTGTAGCCTCCCCGTAATTTCTATTCCCTTGATGAATCGTATAAACTCTAAAAAACGTAGATTTTCTACAAAAAATTTTAGACCATAAATTTTTCATGGACTATAGCCTTCGAATTTCTGATGGATGTCTGACAAATCTTAAAAACATTACAATGTGTAAATTCTCGATAAATAATGTTAATCCGATATTTTCTTATGAAGAGTAGCCCCCCGTAATTTCTTTTCCCTTGATGAATCATATAGACTCGAAAAACCGTAGATTTTCTACAAAAAATTTTAGACCATACCTTTTTTATTTGATCTTCTAACGGATTTTTGGCAAATCTTAAAAACATTACAACGTGTAAGTTCTCGATAAAGAAAGTTGATCTGATATTTATTTTATTTATGAACTGTAGCCTCCCCTTTTCCCTTGATGAATCGTATAAACTCTAAAAAACGTATACTCTCTACAAAAAAATTTAGACCATAAATTTTTCATGGACCATAGCATTTGATTTTTTGACGAATTTTTGGCAAATCTTAAAAACATTACAATGTGTAAATTCTCGATAAATAATGTTAATCCGATATTCTTTTATGAACTGTAGCCTCCCCGTAATTTCTTTTCCCTTGATGAATCGTATAAACTCTAAAAAACGTAGATTTTCTACAAAGAATTTTAGACCATAAATTTTTCATGGACTATAGCCTTCGAATTTCTGATGGATGTCTGGCAAATCTTAAAAACATTAAAATGTGTAATTTCTCGATAAATAATGTTAATCCGATATTTTTTTATGAACTGTAGCCTCCCCGTAATTTCTTTTCCCTTGATGAATCGTATAAACTCTATAAAACGTAGATTCTCTACAAAAAAATTTAGACCATAAATTGGCCCTTTGATTTTCTGACGGATTTTTGGTAAATCTTAAAAACATTACAATGTATAAATTCTCGATAAATAATGTTAATCCGATATTCTTTTATGAACGGTAGCCTCCCCGTAATTTCTTTTTCCTTGATGAATCGTATAAACTCTAAAAAACGTAGATTTTCTACAAAACGTAAACATTAAAAACATTACAATGTGTAAATTCTCGATAAATAATGTTAACCCGATATTTTTTTATGAACTGTAGCCTCCCCGTAATTTCTTTTCCCTTGATGAATCGAATAAACTCTAAAAAACGTAGATTTTCTACAAAAAATTTTAGACCATAAATTTTTCATGGACTATAGCCTTCGAATTTCTGATGGATATCTGGCAAATCTTAAAAACATTAAAATGTGTAATTTCTCGATAAATAATGTTAATCCGACATTTTTTGATAAACTGTGGATTCCCAACAATTCCTTTTTCCTTGATGAATCGTATAAGCTCTAAAAAACCTAAATTCTCTACAAAGAAATTTAGACCATAAATTTTTCATGGACTTTGATTTCCTGACGGATTTTTGGCAAATCTTAAAAACATTACAATGTGTAAATTCTCGATAAATAATGTTAATCCGATATTTTTTTATGAACTGTAGCCTCCCCGTAATTTCTTTTCCTTTGATGAATCGTATAAACTATAAAAAAACGTAGATTCTCTACAAAAAAAATTTAGACCATAAGTTTTTCATGGACTATATATAGCCTTTGATTTTCTGACGGATTTTTGGCAAATATTAAAAACATTACAATGTGTAAATTCTCGATAAATAATGTTAATCCGATATTTTTTTATGAACTGGAGCCTCCCCGTAATTTCTTTTCCCTTGATGAACCGTATAAACTCTAAAAAACGTAGATTCTCTACAAAAAAATTTAGACCATAAATTTTTCATGGACCTATAGCCTTTGATTTTCTGATGGATTTTTGGCAAATCTTAAAAACACTACAATATGTAAATTCTCGATAAATAATGTTAATCCGATATTTTTTATGAACTGTAGCCTCCCCGTAATTTCTTGTCCCTTGATGAATCGTATAAACTCTAAAAAACGTACATTCTCTACAAAAAAATTTAGACCGTAAATTTTTCATATTGCCTTTGATTTTCTGACGGATTTTTGGCAAACCTTAAAAACATTACAACGTGTAAATTCTCGATAAATAATGTCAATCCTATATGTTTTAAGAACAGTAGCCCCCCGTAATTTCTTTTCCCTTGATGAATCGTATAAACTCTAAAAAAACGTAGATACTCTACAAAAAATTTAGACCATAAATTTTTCATGGACTATATATAGCCTTTGATTTTCTGATGGATTTTTGGCAAATCTTATTAAAAACACTACAATATGTAAATTCTCGATAAATAATGTTAATCCGATATTTTTTTATGAACAGTAGTCACCCCCGTACTTTCTTTTCCATTGATGAATCGTATAAACTCTAAAAAACGTTAGATTCTCTACAAAAAAATTTAGACGATAAATTTTTCATAGACTGTAACCTTTGATTCTCTGACGGATTTTTGGCAAATCTTAAAAACATTACAATGTGTAAATTCTCGATAAATAATGTTAATCCGATATTTTTTTATTAACTGTAGCCCCCCCGTAATTTCTTTTCCCTTGATGAATCGTATAAACTCTAAAAATCTTAGATTCTCTACAAAAAAATTTAGACCATAAATTTTTCATGGACAGCCTTTGATTTTCTGACGGATTTTTGGTAAATCTTAAAAACATTACAATGTGTAAATTCTCGATAAATAATGTTAATCCGATCTTCTTTTGTGAACGGTAGCCTCCCCGTAATTTCTTTTTCCTTGATGAATCGTATAAACTCTAAAAAACGTAGATTTTCTACAAAAAATCTTAGACCATTTTCTCATGTACTGTAGACTTTGATTTTTTGACGGATTTTTGGCAAATCTTAAAAACATTACAATGTGTAAATTCTCGATAAATAATGTTAATCCGATATTTTTTATGAACTGTGGCCTCCCCGTAATTTCTTTTCCTTTGATGAATCGTATAAACTCTAAAAAACGTAGATTCTCTACAAAAAAATTTAGACCATAAATTTTTCATGTACTGTAGCCTTTGATTTTCTGACGGATTTTTGGCAAATCTTAAAAACATTACAATGTGTAAATTCTCGACAAATAAAGTTAATCCGATATTTTTTATGAACTGTAGCTTCCCCGTAATTTCTTTATCCTTGATGAATTGTATAAACTCTAAAAAACGTAGATTTTTACAAAAAATGTTAGACCATAAATTTCTCATGGACTGTAGCCTTTGATTTTTTGACGGATTTTTGGCAAATCTTAAAAACATTACAATGTGTAAATTCTCGACAAATAAAGTTAATCCGATATTTTTTATGAATTGTAGCTTCCCCATAATTTCTTTTTCCTTGATAAATCGTATAAACTCTAAAAAACGTAGATTCTCTACAAAAAAATTTAGACCATAAATTTTTCATGGACTATAGATTTTGATTTTCTGATGGATTTTTGGCAAATCTTAAAAACATTACAATATGTAAATTCTCGATAAATAATCTTAATCCGATATTTTTTTATGAACTGTATCCTCCCCGTAATTTCTTTTCCCTTGATGAATCGTATAAACTCTAAAAAACGTAGATTCTCTACAAAAAAATTTAGACCATAAATTTTTCATGGATTGTAGCCTTTGATTTTCTGATGGTTTTTTGGCAAATCTTAAAAACACTACAATATGTAAATTCTCGATAAATAATGTTAATCCGATATTTTTTTTATGAACAGTAGCCCCCCCCCGTAATTTATTTTCCCTTGATGAATCGAATAGACTCTAAAAACCGTAGATTTTCTACAAAAAATCTTAGACCATACCTTTTTTATTTGATTTTCTGGCGGATTTTTGGCAAATCTTAAAAACATTACAACGTGTAAATTTTCGATAAATAAAGTTAATCCGATACTTATTTATGAGCTGTAGCCTCCCCTTTTCCCTTGATGAATCGTATAAACTCCAAAAAACGTAGATTTTCTACAAAAAGTTTTAGACCATAAATTTTTCATGGACTATAGCCTTCGAATTTCTGATGGATGTCTGGCAAATCTTAAAAACATTAAAATGTGTAATTTCTCGATAAATAATGTTAAGCCGATATTTTTTGATAAACTGTGGCCTCCCCACAATTCCTTTGTCCTTGATGAATCGTATAAGCTCTAAAAAACGTATATTTTCTACAACAAATTTTAGATCATCAATTTTTCATGGAAAGGCCTTCGAATATCTGATGGATATTTGGAAAACCTTAAAAACATTACAATGTGTAAATTCTCGATAAAAAATGTTAATCCCACATTTTTTGAAAAACTTTGGCCTCCCCGAAATTGCTTTTCCCTTGATGAATCGTATAAACTCAAAAAACGTAGATTTTCACTAGTAATACCACTAGAGGTCAAATTATTTCCGGAAATTTTTTTGAGATCGTGAATATTTTGAAAATTTCCCGAGTCGCAGACGAGGGAAATTGTCTAAAAATATTCATGATCAAAAAAAAATTTCCGGATATTAATTTGACTTCGCGTGGTATTCGGTAAGAAAATTCCACACCAAATTTGCATTTGAAAATCCAAAGCTGCATGAACAGATTAATAGCGCGCCATAGCTTTGTCAGCAATTATTTAGGCTTTCAAATTCGTAATTTCTACTCATTGTAGTTGCATCGGAATACCATTTCAAGATAGAAAATAGTATATTCTTCAATTTTACATAAGTTTTGAGTAACTACAAGTGATAGAAAATGAATCAAAACTAAATTATGTAAACAAATAAAAACCAGTCTGTCAAAAATGTTCTGTTATTGTAAACGTCAAAAAATTTCCACTATAATTCGCTGTTGGGTACCCCACGAACAAAAAATTTCCGATAAAATACCTCCGTTGCCATGGTGATCTGTCAAAATAACGTATTTTGATTGGTTCAAAGTTACAGGTGTGGAATTTTCTACAAAAAATTTTAGACCATAAATTTTTCATGGACTATAGCCTTCGAATTTCTGATGGATGTCTGGCAAATCTTAAAAACATTAAAATGTGTAATTTCTCGATAAATAATGTTAATCCGACATTTTTTGATAAACTGTGGCCTCCCCACAATTCCTTTTTCCTTGATGAATCGTATAAGCTCTGAGAAACGTAGATTTTCTACAACAAATTTTAGATCATCAATTTTTCATGGACTATAGCCTTCGATTTTCTGATGGATGTTTGGCAAATCTTAAAAATATTGCAGGTTTAAATTCTCGATAAATACTGTTAATCCGATATTTTTTATGTACTGTAGCCTCCCCGTAATTTCTTTTCCCTTGATGAATCGTATAAACTCTAAGAAACGTAGATTCTCTACAAAAAAATTTAGACCATAAATTTTGCACGGACTATAGCCTTTGATTTTTTGACGGATTTTTGGATAATCTTAAAAACATTACAATGTGTAAATTCTCGATAAATAAAGTTAATCCGATATTTTTTATGAACTGTAGCCTCCCCGTAATTTCTTTTCCCTTGATGAATCGTATAAACTCTAAAAAACGTAGATTCTCTACAAAAAAATTTAGACCATAAATTTTTTATGTACTGTTAGCCTTTGATTTTCTGACGGATTTTTGGCAAACCTTAAAAATAATTACAATATGTAAATTCTCGATAAATAATGTTAATCCTATATTTTTTATGAACTGTAGCCTCCCCGTAATTTCTTTTCCCTTGATGAATCGTATAAACTCTAAAAAACGTAGATTCTCTACAAAAAAATTTAGACCATAAATTTTTTATGTACTGTTAGCCTTTGATTTTTTGACGGATTTTTGGCAAATCTTAAAAACATTACAATGTGTAAATTCTCGATAAATAAAGTTAATCCGATATTTTTTATGAACTGTAGCCTCCCCGTAATTTCTTTCCCTTGATGAATCGTATAAACTCTAAAAAACGTAGATTATCTACAAAAAAATTTAGACCATAAATTTTTTATGTACTGTTAGCCTTTGATTTTTTGACGGATTTTTGGCAAATCTTAAAAACATTACAATGTGTTAATTCTCGATAAATAATGTTAATCCTATATTTTTTATGAACTGTAGCCTCCCCGTAATTTCTTTTTCCTTGATGAATCGTACAAACTCTAAAAAACGTAGTTTTTCTACAAAAAATCTTAGACCATAAATTTTTCATGGACTGTAGCCTTTGATTTTCTGATGGATTTTTGGCAAACCTTAAAAACACTACAATATGTAAATTCTCGATAAATAATGGTCATCCGATATTTTTTATGAACTGTAGCCTCCCCGTAATTTCTTTTTCCTTTCTTTTCGACTATAAGCCTTTGATTTTCTAATGGATTTTTGGCAAATCTTAAAAACACTACAATATGTAAATTCTGGATAAATAATATTAATCCGATATTTTTTATGAACTGTAGCCTCCCCGTAATTTCTTTTTCCTTGATGAATCGTACAAACTCTAAAAAACGTAGATTTTCTACAAAAAATCTTAGACCATAAATTTTTCATGGACTGTAGCCTTTGATTTTCTGATGGATTTTTGGCAAACCTTAAAAACATTACAACATGTAAATTCTCGATAAATAATGTTAATCCGATATTTTTTTATAAACTGTAGCCTCCCCGTAATTCCTTTTCCCTTTCTTTTCGACTATAAGCCTTTGATTTTCTAACGGATTTTTGGCAAATCTTAAAAACATTACAACGTGTAAGTTCTCGATAAAGAAAGTTGATCTGATATTTATTTTATTTATGAACTGTAGCCTCCCCTTTTCCCTTGATGAATCGTATAAACTCTAAAAAACGTATACTCTCTACAAAAAAATTTAGACCATAAATTTTCCATGGACTATAGCATTTGATTTTTTGACGAATTTGTGGCAAATCTTAAAAACATTACAATGTGTAAATTCTCGATAAATAATGTTAATCCGATATTCTTTTATGAACTGTAGCCTCCCCGTAATTTCTTTTCCCTTGATGAATCGTATTAACTCTAAAAAACGTAGATTTTCTACAAAAAATTTTAGACCATAAATTTTTCATGGACTATAGCCTTCGAATTTCTGAAGGATTTCTGGCAAATCTTAAAAACATTAAAATGTGTAATTCTAAATTTTTCATGCCTTTGATTTTCTGACGGATTTTTGGCAAATCTTACAAACATTATAATGTGGAAATTCTCGATAAATAAAGTTAATCCGATATTTTTTATGAACTGTAACTTCCCCGTAATTTCTTTTTCCTTGATGAATTGAATAAACTCTAAAAAACGTAGATTTTTTACAAAAAATGTTAGACCATAAATTTCTCATGGACTGTAGCCTTTGATTTTTTGACGGATTTTTGGCAAATCTTAAAAACATTACAATGTGTAAATCCTCGATAAATAATGTTAATCCGATATTTTCTTATGAACTGTAGCTTCCCCATAATTTCTTTTTCCTTGATAAATCGTATAAACTCTAAAAAACGTAGATTCTCTACAAAAAAATTTAGACCATAAATTTTGCATGGACTATACCCTTTGATTTTCTGACGGATTTTTGGCAAACCTAAAAAACATTACAACGTGTAAATTCTCGATAAATAATGCTAATCCTATATTTTTTATGAAAAGTAGCCCCCCTGTAATTTCTTTTTCGTTGATAAATCGTATAAACTCTAAAAAACGTAGATTCTCTACAAAAAAATTTAGACCATAAATTTTCCATGGACTATAGCATTTGATTTTGACGAATTTGTGGCAAATCTTAAAAACATTACAATGTGTAAATTCTCGATAAATAATGTTAATCCGATATTCTTTTATGAACTGTAGCCTCCCCGTAATTTCTTTTCCCTTGATGAATCGTATTAACTCTAAAAAAGGTAGATTTTCTACAAAAAATTTTAGACCATAAATTTTTCATGGACTATAGCCTTCGAATTTCTGATGGATTTCTGGCAAATCTTAAAAACATTAAAATGTCTAATTTCTCGATAAATAATGTTAATCCGATATTCTTTTATGAACTGTAGCCTCCCCGTAATTTCTTTTCCCTTGATGAATCGTATTAACTCTAAAAAACGTAGATTTTCTACAAAAAATTTTAGACCATAAATTTTTCATGGACTATAACCTTCGAATTTCTGATGGATTTCTGGCAAATCTTAAAAACATTAAAATGTGTAATTTCTCGATAAATAATGTTAATCCGATATTTTTCTATGAACTGTAGCCTCCCCGTAATTTCCTTTCCCTTGAGAATCGTGTAAACTCTAAAAAACGTAGATTCTCTACAAAAAAATTTAGACCATAAATTTTTCATGGATTTTGTTTTGATGTCCATAGATTTTCATGCCCCTTGGTTTTCTGACGGATTTTTGGTAAATCTTAAAAATATTACAATGTGTAAATTCTCGATAAACAATGTTAATCCGATATTCTTTTATGAACGGTAGCCTCCCCGTAATTTCTTTTTCCTTGATGAATCGTATAAACTCTAAAAAACGTAGATTTTCTACAAAAAATCTTAGACCATTTTCTCATGTACTGTAGACTTTGATTTTTTGACGGATTTTTGGCAAATCTTAAAAACATTACAATGTGTAAATTCTCGATAAATAATGTTAATCCGATATTTTTTTATGAACTGTAGCCTCCCCGTAATTTCTTTTCCTTTGATGAATCGTATAAACTCTAAAAAACGTAGATTCTCTACAAAAAAATTTAGACCATAAATTTTTCATGCCTTTGATTTTCTGACGGATTTTTGGCAAAACTTACAAACATTATAATGTGGAAATTCTCGATAAATAAAGTTAATCCGATATTTTTTATGAACTGTAGCTTCCCCGTAATTTCTTTTTCCTTGATGAATTGAATAAACTCTAAAAACGTAGATTTTTTACAAAAAATGTTAGACCATAAATTTCTCATGGACTGTAGCCTTTGATTTTTTGACGGATTTTTGGCAAATCTTAAAAACATTACAATGTGTAAATCCTCGATAAATAATGTTAATCCGATATTTTCTTATGAACTGTAGCTTCCCCATAATTTCTTTTTCCTTGATAAATCGTATAAACTCTAAAAAACGTAGATTCTCTACAAAAAAATTTAGACCATAAATTTTGCATGGACTATACCCTTTGATTTTCTGACGGATTTTTGGCAAACCTAAAAAACATTACAACGTGTAAATTCTCGATAAATAATGTTAATCCTATATTTTTTATGAAAAGTAGCCCCCCTGTAATTTCTTTTTCGTTGATAAATCGTATAAACTCTAAAAAACGTAGATTCTCTACAAAAAAATTTAGACCATAAATTTTTCATGGACTATAGATTTTGATTTTCTGATGGATTTTTGGCAAATCTTAAAAACACTACAATATGTAAATTCTCGATAAATAATGTTAATCCGATATTTTTTTATGAACTGTATCCTCCCCGCAATTTCTTTTCCCTTGATGAATCGTATAAACTCTAAAAAACGTAGATTCTCTACAAAAAAATTTAGACCATAAATTTTTCATGGACTATTTGATTTTTTGACGGATTTTTGGCAAATCTTAAAAACATTACAATGTGTAAATTCTCGATAAATAATGTTAATCCGATATTTTTTATGAACTGTAGCTTCCCCGTAATTTCTTTTTCCTTGATGAATTGAATAAACTCTAAAAAACGTAGATTTTTTACAAAAAATGTTAGACCATAAATTTCTCATGGACTGTAGCCTTTGATTTTTTGACGGATTTTTGGCAAATCTTAAAAACATTACAATGTGTAAATCCTCGATAAATAATGTTAATCCGATATTTTCTTATGAACTGTAGCTTCCCCATAATTTCTTTTTCCTTGATAAATCGTATAAACTCTAAAAAACGTAGATTCTCTACAAAAAAATTTAGACCATAAATCTTGCATGGACTATACCCTTTGATTTTCTGACGGATTTTTGGCAAACCTAAAAAACATTACAACGTGTAAATTCTCGATAAATAATGTTAATCCTATATTTTTTATGAAAAGTAGCCCCCCTGTAATTTCTTTTTCGTTGATAAATCGTCATAGGCGTAACCAGGGGGGGGGGGTTTTGGGGGTTGTAACCCCCCCCCCATTGGGATGTACTTTCAGCTCTATACGCTTAACATCATATCCCTCAGATATTTCCAGTAGTTGTAACCCCCCCCCTTTCAGGTAGATGTAACCCCCCCTTAGGATCATCCTGGTTACGCCTATGTAAATCGTATAAACTCTAAAAAACGTAGATTCTCTACAAAAAAATTTAGACCATAAATTTTCCATGGACTATAGCATTTGATTTTTTGACGAATTTGTGGCAAATCTTAAAAACATTACAATGTGTAAATTCTCGATAAATAATGTTAATCCGATATTCTTTTATGAACTGTAGCCTCCCCGTAATTTCTTTTCCCTTGATGAATCGTATTAACTCTAAAAAAGGTAGATTTTCTACAAAAAATTTTAGACCATAAATTTTTCATGGACTATAGCCTTCGAATTTCTGATGGATTTCTGGCAAGTCTTAAAAACATTAAAATGTGTAATTTCTCGATAAATAATGTTAATCCGATATTCTTTTATGAACTGTAGCCTCCCCGTAATTTCTTTTCCCTTGATGAATCGTATTAACTCTAAAAAACGTAGATTTTCTACAAAAAATTTTAGACCATAAATTTTTCATGGACTATAACCTTCGAATTTCTGATGGATTTCTGGCAAATCTTAAAAACATTAAAATGTGTAATTTCTCGATAAATAATGTTAATCCGATATTTTTCTATGAACTGTAGCCTCCCCGTAATTTCTTTTCCCTTGAGAATCGTGTAAACTCTAAAAAACGTAGATTCTCTACAAAAAAATTTAGACCATACATTTTTCATGGATTTTGTTTTGATGTCCATAGATTTTCATGCCCTTTGGTTTTCTGACGGATTTTTGGTAAATCTTAAAAATATTACAATGTGTAAATTCTCGATAAACAATGTTAATCCGATATTCTTTTATGAACGGTAGCCTCCCCGTAATTTCTTTTTCCTTGATGAATCGTATAAACTCTAAAAAACGTAGATTTTCTACAAAAAATCTTAGACCATTTTCTCATGTACTGTAGACTTTGATTTTTTGACGGATTTTTGGCAAATCTTAAAAACATTACAATGTGTAAATTCTCGATAAATAATGTTAATCCGATATTTTTTTATGAACTGTAGCCTCCCCGTAATTTCTTTTCCTTTGATGAATCGTATAAACTCTAAAAAACGTAGATTCTCTACAAAAAAATTTAGACCATAAATTTTTCATGCCTTTGATTTTCTGACGGATTTTTGGCAAATCTTACAAACATTATAATGTGGAAATTCTCGATAAATAAAGTTAATCCGATATTTTTTATGAACTGTAGCTTCCCCGTAATTTCTTTTTCCTTGATGAATTGAATAAACTCTAAAAACGTAGATTTTTTACGAAAAATGTTAGACCATAAATTTCTCATGGACTGTAGCCTTTGATTTTTTGACGGATTTTTGGCAAATCTTAAAAACATTACAATGTGTAAATCCTCGATAAATAATGTTAATCCGATATTTTCTTATGAACTGTAGCTTCCCCATAATTTCTTTTTCCTTGATAAATCGTATAAACTCTAAAAAACGTAGATTCTCTACAAAAAAATTTAGACCATAAATTTTGCATGGACTATACCCTTTGATTTTCTGACGGATTTTTGGCAAACCTAAAAAACATTACAACGTGTAAATTCTCGATAAATAATGTTAATCCTATATTTTTTATGAAAAGTAGCCCCCCTGTAATTTCTTTTTCGTTGATAAATCGTATAAACTCTAAAAAACGTAGATTCTCTACAAAAAAATTTAGACCATAAATTTTTCATGGACTATAGATTTTGACTTTCTGATGGATTTTTGGCAAATCTTAAAAACACTACAATATGTAAATTCTCGATAAATAATGTTAATCCGATATTTTTTTATGAACTGTATCCTCCCCGCAATTTCTTTTCCCTTGATGAATCGTATAAACTCTAAAAAACGTAGATTCTCTACAAAAAAATTTAGACCATAAATTTTTCATGAACTATTTGATTTTTTGACGGATTTTTGGCAAATCTTAAAAACATTACAATGTGTAAATTCTCGATAAATAATGTTAATCCGATATTTTTTATGAACTGTAGCTTCCCCGTAATTTCTTTTTCCTTGATGAATTGAATAAACTCTAAAAAACGTAGATTTTTTACAAAAAATGTTAGACCATAAATTTCTCATGGACTGTAGCCTTTGATTTTTTGACGGATTTTTGGCAAATCTTAAAAACATTACAATGTGTAAATCCTCGATAAATAATGTTAATCCGATATTTTCTTATGAACTGTAGCTTCCCCATAATTTCTTTTTCCTTGATAAATCGTATAAACTCTAAAAAACGTAGATTCTCTACAAAAAAATTTAGACCATAAATTTTGCATGGACTATACCCTTTGATTTTCTGACGGATTTTTGGCAAACCTAAAAAACATTACAACGTGTAAATTCTCGATAAATAATGTTAATCCTATATTTTTTATGAAAAGTAGCCCCCCTGTAATTACTTTTTCGTTGATAAATCGTCATAGGCGTAACCAGGGGGGGGGGTTTTGGGGGTTGTAACCCCCCCCCCCATTGGGATGTACTTTCAGCTCTATACGCTTAACATCATATCCCTCAGATATTTCCAGTAGTTGTAACCCCCCCCCTTTCAGGTAGATGTAACCCCCCCTTAGGATCATCCTGGTTACGCCTATGTAAATCGTATAAACTCTAAAAAACGTAGATTCTCTACAAAAAAATTTAGACCATAAATTTTCCATGGACTATAGCATTTGATTTTTTGACGAATTTGTGGCAAATCTTAAAAACATTACAATGTGTAAATTCTCGATAAATAATGTTAATCCGATATTCTTTTATGAACTGTAGCCTCCCCGTAATTTCTTTTCCCTTGATGAATCGTATTAACTCTAAAAAAGGTAGATTTTCTACAAAAAATTTTAGACCATAAATTTTTCATGGACTATAGCCTTCGAATTTCTGATGGATTTCTGGCAAGTCTTAAAAACATTAAAATGTGTAATTTCTCGATAAATAATGTTAATCCGATATTCTTTTATGAACTGTAGCCTCCCCGTAATTTCTTTTCCCTTGATGAATCGTATTAACTCTAAAAAACGTAGATTTTCTACAAAAAATTTTAGACCATAAATTTTTCATGGACTATAACCTTCGAATTTCTGATGGATTTCTGGCAAATCTTAAAAACATTAAAATGTGTAATTTCTCGATAAATAATGTTAATCCGATATTTTTCTATGAACTGTAGCCTCCCCGTAATTTCTTTTCCCTTGAGAATCGTGTAAACTCTAAAAAACGTAGATTCTCTACAAAAAAATTTAGACCATACATTTTTCATGGATTTTGTTTTGATGTCCATAGATTTTCATGCCCTTTGGTTTTCTGACGGATTTTTGGTAAATCTTAAAAATATTACAATGTGTAAATTCTCGATAAACAATGTTAATCCGATATTCTTTTATGAACGGTAGCCTCCCCGTAATTTCTTTTTCCTTGATGAATCGTATAAACTCTAAAAAACGTAGATTTTCTACAAAAAATCTTAGACCATTTTCTCATGTACTGTAGACTTTGATTTTTTGACGGATTTTTGGCAAATCTTAAAAACATTACAATGTGTAAATTCTCGATAAATAATGTTAATCCGATATTTTTTTATGAACTGTAGCCTCCCCGTAATTTCTTTTCCTTTGATGAATCGTATAAACTCTAAAAAACGTAGATTCTCTACAAAAAAATTTAGACCATAAATTTTTCATGCCTTTGATTTTCTGACGGATTTTTGGCAAATCTTACAAACATTATAATGTGGAAATTCTCGATAAATAAAGTTAATCCGATATTTTTTATGAACTGTAGCTTCCCCGTAATTTCTTTTTCCTTGATGAATTGAATAAACTCTAAAAACGTAGATTTTTTACGAAAAATGTTAGACCATAAATTTCTCATGGACTGTAGCCTTTGATTTTTTGACGGATTTTTGGCAAATCTTAAAAACATTACAATGTGTAAATCCTCGATAAATAATGTTAATCCGATATTTTCTTATGAACTGTAGCTTCCCCATAATTTCTTTTTCCTTGATAAATCGTATAAACTCTAAAAAACGTAGATTCTCTACAAAAAAATTTAGACCATAAATTTTGCATGGACTATACCCTTTGATTTTCTGACGGATTTTTGGCAAACCTAAAAAACATTACAACGTGTAAATTCTCGATAAATAATGTTAATCCTATATTTTTTATGAAAAGTAGCCCCCCTGTAATTTCTTTTTCGTTGATAAATCCTATAAACTCTAAAAAACGTAGATTCTCTACAAAAAAATTTAGACCATAAATTTTTCATGGACTATAGATTTTGATTTTCTGATGGATTTTTGGCAAATCTTAAAAACACTACAATATGTAAATTCTCGATAAATAATGTTAATCCGATATTTTTTTATGAACTGTATCCTCCCCGCAATTTCTTTTCCCTTGATGAATCGTATAAACTCTAAAAAACGTAGATTCTCTACAAAAAAATTTAGACCATAAATTTTTCATGGACTATTTGATTTTTTGACGGATTTTTGGCAAATCTTAAAAACATTACAATGTGTAAATTCTCGATAAATAATGTTAATCCGATATTTTTTTATGAACTGTAGCCTCCCCGTAATTTCTTTTCCCTTGATGAATCGTATAAACTCTAAAAAACGTAGATTTTCTACAAAAAATTTTAGACCATAAATTTTTCATGGACTATAGCCTTCGAATTTCTGACGGATATCTGGCAAATCTTAAAAACATTAAAATGTGTAATTTCTCGATAAATAATGTTAATCCGACATTTTTTCATAAACTGTGGATTCCCAACAATTCCTTTTTCCTTGATGAATCGTATAAACTCTAAAAAACGTAAATTCTCTACAAAGAAATTTAGACCATAAATTTTTCATGGACTTTGATTTTCTGACGGATTTTTGGCAAATCTTAAAAACATTACAATGTGTAAATTCTCGATAAATAATGTTAATCCGATATTTTTTTATGAACTGTAGCCTCCCCGTAATTTCTTTTCCTTTGATGAATCGTATAAACTATAAAAAACGTAGATTCTCTACAAAAAAATTAAGACCATAAATTTTTCATGGACTATATATAGCCTTTGATTTTCTGACGGATTTTTGGCAAATATTAAAAACATTACAATGTGTAAATTCTCGATAAATAATGTTAATCCGATATTTTTTTATGAACTGTAGCCTCCCCGTAATTTCTTTTCCCTTGATGAATCGTATAAACTCTAAAAAACGTACATTCTCTACAAAAAAATTTAGACCGTAAATTTTTCATATTGCCTTTGATTTTCTGACGGATTTTTGGCAAACCTTAAAAACATTACAACGTGTAAATTCTCGATAAATAATGTCAATCCTATATGTTTTAAGAACAGTAGCCCCCCGTAATTTCTTTTTCCTTGATAAATCGTATAAACTCTAAAAAACGTAAATTCTCTACAAAAAAATTTAGATCATAAATTTTTCATGTACTGCCTTTGATTTTCTGATGTATTTTTGGCAAATCTTCTTAAAAACACTACAATATGTAAATTCTCGATAAATAATGTTAATCCGATATTTTTTTATGAACTGTAGCCTCCCCGTAATTTCTTTTCCCTTGATGAATCGTATAAACTCTAAAAAACGTAGATTCTCTACAAAAAAATTTAGACCATAAATTTTTCATGTACTGCCTTTGATTTTCTGACGGATTTTTGGCAAACCTTAAAAACATTACAACGTGTAAATTCTCGATAAATAATGTCAATCCTATATGTTTTATGAACAGTAGCCCCCCCCCCCCGTAATTTCTTTTTCCTTGATAAATCGTATAAACTCTAAAAAACGTAATTTCTCTACAAAAAAATTTAGACCATAAATTTTTCATGGAATATAGCCTTTGATTTTCTGATGGATTTTTGGCAAATCTTCTTAAAAACACTACAATATGTAAATTCTCGATAAATAATGTTAATCCGATATTTTTTTATGAACAGTAGTGCCCAACGTACTTTGTTTTCCATTGATGAATCGTATAAACTCTAAAAAACGTTAGATTCTCTACAAAAAAATTTAGACCATAAATTTTTCATAGACTGTAGCTTTGATTCTCTGACGGATTTTTGGCAAATCTTAAAAATATTACAATGTGTAAATTCTCGATAAATAATGTTAATCCGATATTTTTTTATGAACTGTAGCCTCCCCGTAATTTCTTTTCCCGTGATGAATCGTGTAAACTCTAAAAAACTTAGATTCTCTACAAAAAAATTTAGACCATAAATTTTTCATGGACAGCCGTAATTTCTTTTTCCTTGATGAATCGTATAAACTCTAAAAAACGTAGATTTTCTACAAAAAATCTTAGACCATTTTCTCATGTACGTAGACTTTGATTTTTTGACGGATTTTTGGCAAACCTTAAAAACATTATAATGTGTAAATTCTCGATAAATGATGTTAATCTGATATTTTTTTATGAACCGTAGCCTCCCCGTAATTTCTTTTCCTTTGATGAATCGTATAAACTCTAAAAAACGTAGATTCTCTACAAAAAAATTTAGACCATAAATTTTTCATGTACTGTAGCCTTTGATTTTCTGACGGATTTTTGGCAAATCTTAAAAACATTACAATGTGTAAATTCTCGACAAATAAAGTTAATCCGATATTTTTTATGAACTGTAGCTTCCCCGTAATTTCTTTTTCCTTGATGAATTGAATAAACTCTAAAAACGTAGATTTTTTACAAAAAATGTTAGACCATAAATTTCTCATGGACTGTAGCCTTTGATTTTTTGACGGATTTTTGGCAAATCTTAAAAACATTACAATGTGTAAATCCTCGATAAATAATGTTACTCCGATATTTTCTTATGAACTGTAGCTTCCCCATAATTTCTTTTTCCTTGATAAATCGTATAAACTCTAAAAAACGTAGATTCTCTACAAAAAAATTTAGACCATAAATTTTGCATGGACTATACCCTTTGATTTTCTGACGGATTTTTGGCAAACCTAATAAACATTACAACGTGTAAATTCTCGATAAATAATGTTAATCCTATATTTTTTATGAAAAGTAGCCCCCCTGTAATTTCTTTTTCGTTGATAAATCGTATAAACTCTAAAAAACGTAGATTCTCTACAAAAAAATTTAGACCATAAATTTTTCATGGACTATAGATTTTGATTTTCTGATGGATTTTTGGCAAATCTTAAAAACACTACAATATGTAAATTCGCGATAAATAATGTTAATCCGATATTTTTTTATGAACTGTATCCTCCCCCGCCATTTCTTTTCCCTTGATGAATCGTATAAACTCTAAAAAACGTAGATTCTCTACAAAAAAATTTAGACCATAAATTTTTCATGGACTATTTGATTTTTTGACGGATTTTTGGCAAATCTTAAAAACATTACAATGTGTAAATTCTCGATAAATAATGTTAATCCGATATTTTTTTATGAACTGTAGCCTCCCCGTAATTTCTTTTCCCTTGATGAATCGTATAAACTCTAAAAAACGTAGATTTTCTACAAAAAATTTTAGACCATAAATTTTTCATGGACTATAGCCTTCGAATTTCTGACGGATATCTGGCAAATCTTAAAAACATTAAAATGTGTAATTTCTCGATAAATAATGTTAATCCGACATTTTTTCATAAACTGTGGATTCCCAACAATTCCTTTTTCCTTGATGAATCGTATAAACTCTAAAAAACGTAAATTCTCTACAAAGAAATTTAGACCATAAATTTTTCATGGACTTTGATTTTCTGACGGATTTTTGGCAAATCTTAAAAACATTACAATGTGTAAATTCTCGATAAATAATGTTAATCCGATATTTTTTTATGAACTGTAGCCTCCCCGTAATTTCTTGTCCCTTGATGAATCGTATAAACTCTAAAAAACGTACATTCTCTACAAAAAAATTTAGACCGTAAATTTTTCATATTGCCTTTGATTTTCTGACGGATTTTTGGCAAACCTTAAAAATATTACAACGTGTAAATTCTCGATAAATAATGTCAATCCTATATGTTTTAAGAACAGTAGCCCCCCGTAATTTCTTTTTCCTTGATAAATCGTATAAACTCTAAAAAACGTAAATTCTCTACAAAAAAATTTAGACCATAAATTTTTCATGTACTGCCTTTGATTTTCTGATGTATTTTTGGCAAATCTTCTTAAAAACACTACAATATGTAAATTCTCGATAAATAATGTTAATCCGATATTTTTTTATGAACTGTAGCCTCCCCGTAATTTCTTTTCCCTTGATGAATCGTATAAACTCTAAAAAACGTAGATTCTCTACAAAAAAATTTAGACCATAAATTTTTCATGTACTGCTATTGATTATCTGACGGATTTTTGGCAAAACTTAAAAACATTACAACGTGTAAATTCTCGATAAATAATGTCAATCCTATATGTTTTAAGAACAGTAGCCCCCCGTAATTTCTTTTTCCTTGATAAATCGTATAAACTCTAAAAAACGTAAATTCTCTACAAAAAAATTTAGACTATAAATTTTTCATGTACTGCCTTTGATTTTCTGATGTATTTTTGGCAAATCTTCTTAAAAACACTACAATATGTAAATTCTAGATAAATAATGTTAATCCGATATTTTTTTATGAACTGTAGCCTCCCCGTAATTTCTTTTCCCTTGATGAATCGTATAAACTCTAAAAAACGTAGATTCTCTACAAAAAAATTTAGACCATAAATTTTTCATGTACTGCCTTTGATTTTCTGACGGATTTTTGGCAAACCTTAAAAACATTACAACGTGTAAATTCTCGATAAATAATGTCAATCCTATATGTTTTATGAACAGTAGCCCCCCCCCCCCCCCCGTAATTTCTTTTTCCTTGATAAATCGTATAAACTCTAAAAAACGTAATTTCTCTACAAAAAAATTTAGACCATAAATTTTTCATGGACTATAGCCTTTGATTTTCTGATGGATTTTTGGCAAATCTTCTTAAAAACACTACAATATGTAAATTCTCGATAAATAATGTTAATCCGATATTTTTTTATGAACAGTAGTGCCCAACGTACTTTGTTTTCCATTGATGAATCGTATAAACTCTAAAAAACGTTAGATTCTCTACAAAAAAATTTAGACCATAAATTTTTCATAGACTGTAGCTTTGATTCTCTGACGGATTTTTGGCAAATCTTAAAAATATTACAATGTGTAAATTCTCGATAAATAATGTTAATCCGATATTTTTTTATGAACTGTAGCCTCCCCGTAATTTCTTTTCCCGTGATGAATCGTGTAAACTCTAAAAAACTTAGATTCTCTACAAAAAAATTTAGACCATAAATTTTTCATGGACAGCCGTAATTTCTTTTTCCTTGATGAATCGTATAAACTCTAAAAAACGTATATTTTCTACAAAAAATCTTAGACCATTTTCTCATGTACGTAGACTTTGATTTTTTGACGGATTTTTGGCAAACCTTAAAAACATTATAATGTGTAAATTCTCGATAAATGATGTTAATCTGATATTTTTTTATGAACTGTAGCCTCCCCGTAATTTCTTTTCCTTTGATGAATCGTATAAACTCTAAAAAACGTAGATTCTCTACAAAAAAAATTTAGACCATAAATTTTTCATGTACTGTAGCCTTTGATTTTCTGACGGATTTTTGGCAAATCTTAAAAACATTACAATGTGTAAATTCTCGACAAATAAAGTTAATCCGATATTTTTTATGAACTGTAGCTTCCCCGTAATTTCTTTTTCCTTGATGAATTGTATAAACTCTAAAAAACGTAGATTTTTTACAAAAAATGTTAGACCATAAATTTCTCATGGACTGTAGCCTGTGATTTTTTGACGGATTTTTGGCAAATCTTAAAAACATTACAATGTGTAAATTCTCGATAAATAATGTTAATCCGATATTTTTTTATGAACTGTAGCCTCCCCATAATTTGTTTTTCCTTGATAAATCGTATAAACTCTAAAAAACGTAGATTCTCTACAAAAAAATTTAGACCATAAATTTTTCATGGACTATAATTTTGATGGATTTTGATTTTCTGATGGATTTTTGGCAAATCTTAAAAACACTACAATATGTAAATTCTCGATAAATAATCTTAATCCGATATTTTTTTATGAACTGTATCCTCCCCGTAATTTCTTTTCCCTTGATTAATCGTATAAACTCTAAAAAACGTAGATTCTCTACAAAAAAATTTAGACCATAAATTTTTCAAGGATTGTAGCCTTTGATTTTTTGATGGTTTTTTGGCAAATCTTAAAAACACTACAATATGTAAATTCTCGATAAATAATGTTAATCCGATATTTTTTTATGAACAGTAGCCCCCCGTAATTTCTTTTCCCTTGATGAATCGAATAGACTCGAGAAACCGTAGATTTTCTACAAAAAATTTTAGACCATACCTTTTTTATTTGATTTTCTGGCGGATTTTTGGCAAATCTTAAAAACATTACAACGTGTAAATTTTCGATAAATAAAGTTAATTCGATATTTATTTATGAGCTGTAGCCTCCCCTTTTCCCTTGATGAATCGTATAAACTCCCAAAAACGTAGATTTTCTACAAAAAATTTTAGACCATAAATTTTTCATGGACTATAGCTTTCGAATTTCTGATGGATGTCTGGCAAATCTTAAAAACATTAAAATGTGTAATTTCTCGATAAATAATGTTAATCCGACATTTATTGATAAACTGTGGCCTCCCCACAATTCCTTTGTCCTTGATGAATCGTATAAGCTCTAAAAACGTATATTTTCTACAAAAAATTTTAGATCATCAATTTTTCATGGACTATAGCCTTCGAATATCTGATGGATGTTTGGCAAATCTTAAAAACATTGCAGGTTTAAATTCTCGATAAATACTGTTAATCCGATATTTTTTTATGTACTGTAGCCTCCCCGTAATTTCTTTTCCCTTGGTGAATCGTATAAACTCTAAAAAACGAAGATTCTCTACAAAAAAATTAGATCATAAATTTTGCATGGACTATAGCCTTTGATCGTTTGACGGATTTTTGGCAAATCTTAAAAACATTACAATGTGTAAATTCTCGATAAATAATGTTAATCCGATATTTTTTATGAAATGTAGCCTCCCCGTAATTTCTTTTTCCTTGATGAATCGTACAAACTCTAAAAAACGTAGATTCTCTACAAACAAATTTAGACCATAAATTTTTCATGTACTGTTAGCCTTTGATTTTCTGACGGATTTTTGGCAAACCTTAAAAACATTACAACGTGTAAATTCTCGATAAATAATATTAATCCTATATTTGTTATGAACTGTAGCCTCCCCGTAATTTCTTTTTCCTTGATGAATCGTACAAACTCTAAAAAACGTAGATTTTCTACAAAAAATCTTAGACCATAAATTTTTCATGGACTGTAGCCTTTGATTTTCTGATCGATTTTTGGCAAATCTTAAAAACACTACAATATGTAAATTCTCGATAAATAATGTTAATCCGATATTTTTTTATGAACTGTAGCCTCCCCGTAATTTCTTTTCCCTTGGTGAATCGTATAAACTCTAAAAAACGAAGATTCTCTACAAAAAAATTAGATCATAAATTTTGCATGGACTATAGCCTTTGATTGTTTGACGGATTTTTGGCAAATCTTAAAAACATTACAATGTGTAAATTCTCGATAAATAATGTTAATCCGATATTTTTTTATGAACTGTAGCCTCCCCGTAATTTCTTTTCCTTTGATGAATCGTATAAACTCTAAAAAACGTAGATTCTCTACAAAAAAATTTAGACCATAAATTTTTCATGCCTTTGATTTTCTGACGGATTTTTGGCAAATCTTACAAACATTATAATGTGGAAATTCTCGATAAATAAAGTTAATCCGATATTTTTTATGAACTGTAGCTTCCCCGTAATTTCTTTTTCCTGGATGAATTGAATAAACTCTAAAAAACGTAGATTTTTTACAAAAAATGTTAGACCATAAATTTCTCATGGACTGTAGCCTTTGATTTTTTGACGGATTTTTGGCAAATCTTAAAAACATTACAATGTGTAAATCCTCGATAAATAATGTTAATCCGATATTTTCTTATGAACTGTAGCTTCCCCATAATTTCTTTTTCCTTGATAAATCGTATAAACTCTAAAAAACGTAGATTCTCTACAAAAAAATTTAGACCATAAATTTTGCATGGACTATACCCTTTGATTTTCTGACGGATTTTTGGCAAACCTAAAAAACATTACAACGTGTAAATTCTCGATAAATAATGTTAATCCTATATTTTTTATGAAAAGTAGCCCCCCTGTAATCTCTTTTTCGTTGATAAATCGTATAAACTCTAAAAAACGTAGATTCTCTACAAAAAAATTTAGACCATAAATTTTTCATGGACTATAGATTTTGATTTTCTGATGGATTTTTGGCAAATCTTAAAAACACTACAATATGTAAATTCTCGATAAATAATGTTAATCCGATATTTTTTTATGAACTGTATCCTCCCCGCAATTTCTTTTCCCTTGATGAATCGTATAAACTCTAAAAAACGTAGTTTCTCTACAAAAAAATTTAGACCATAAATTTTTCATGGACTATTTGATTTTTTGACGGATTTTTGGCAAATCTTAAAAACATTACAATGTGTAAATTCTCGATAAATAATGTTAATCCGATATTTTTTTATGAACTGTAGCCTCCCCGTAATTTCTTTTCCCTTGATGAATCGTATAATCTCTAAAAAACGTAGATTTTCTACAAAAAATTTTAGACCATAAATTTTTCATGGACTATAGCCTTCGAATTTCTGACGGATATCTGGCAAATCTTAAAAACATTAAAATGTGTAATTTCTCGATAAATAATGTTAATCCGACATTTTTTCATAAACTGTGGATTCCCAACAATTCCTTTTTCCTTGATGAATCGTATAAACTCTAAAAAACGTAAATTCTCTACAAAGAAATTTAGACCATAAATTTTTCATGGACTTTGATTTTCTGACGGATTTTTGGCAAATCTTAAAAACATTACAATGTGTAAATTCTCGATAAATATGTTAATCCGATATTTTTTTATGAACTGTAGCCTCCCCGTAATTTCTTGTCCCTTGATGAATCGTATAAACTCTAAAAAACGTACATTCTCTACAAAAAAATTTAGACCGTAAATTTTTCATATTGCCTTTGATTTTCTGACGGATTTTTGGCAAACCTTAAAAACATTACAACGTGTAAATTCTCGATAAATAATGTCAATCCTATATGTTTTAAGAACAGTAGCCCCCCGTAATTTCTTTTTCCTTGATAAATCGTATAAACTCTAAAAAACGTAAATTCTCTACAAAAAAATTTAGACCATAAATTTTTCATGTACTGCCTTTGATTTTCTGATGTATTTTTGGCAAATCTTCTTAAAAACACTACAATATGTAAATTCTCGATAAATAATGTTAATCCGATATTTTTTTATGAACTGTAGCCTCCCCGTAATTTCTTTTCCCTTGATGAATCGTATAAACCCTAAAAAACGTAGATTCTCTACAAAAAAATTTAGACCATAAATTTTTCATGTACTGCTATTGATTATCTGACGGATTTTTCGCAAAACTTAAAAACATTACAACGTGTAAATTCTCGATAAATAATGTCAATCCTATATGTTTTAAGAACAGTAGCCCCCCGTAATTTCTTTTTCCTTGATAAATCGTATAAACTCTAAAAAACGTAAATTCTCTACAAAAAAATTTAGACCATAAATTTTTCATGTACTGCCTTTGATTTTCTGATGTATTTTTGGCAAATCTTCTTAAAAACACTACAATATGTAAATTCTAGATAGATAATGTTAATCCGATATTTTTTTATGAACTGTAGCCTCCCCGTAATTTCTTTTCCCTTGATGAATCGTATAAACTCTAAAAAACGTAGATTCTCTACAAAAAAATTTAGACCATAAATTTTTCATGTACTGCCTTTGATTTTCTGACGGATTTTTGGCAAACCTTAAAAACATTACAACGTGTAAATTCTCGATAAATAATGTCAATCCTATATGTTTTATGAACAGTAGCCCCCCCCCCCCCCCGTAATTTCTTTTTCCTTGATAAATCGTATAAACTCTAAAAAACGTAATTTCTCTACAAAAAAATTTAGACCATAAATTTTTCATGGACTATAGCCTTTGATTTTCTGATGGATTTTTGGCAAATCTTCTTAAAAACACTACAATATGTAAATTCTCGATAAATAATGTTAATCCGATATTTTTTTATGAACAGTAGTGCCCAACGTACTTTGTTTTCCATTGATGAATCGTATAAACTCTAAAAAACGTTAGATTCTCTACAAAAAAATTTAGACCATAAATTTTTCATAGACTGTAGCTTTGATTCTCTGACGGATTTTTGGCAAATCTTAAAAATATTACAATGTGTAAATTCTCGATAAATAATGTTAATCCGATATTTTTTTATGAACTGTAGCCTCCCCGTAATTTCTTTTCCCGTGATGAATCGTGTAAACTCTAAAAAACTTAGATTCTCTACAAAAAAATTTAGACCATAAATTTTTCATGGACAGCCGTAATTTCTTTTTCCTTGATGAATCGTATAAACTCTAAAAAACGTATATTTTCTACAAAAAATCTTAGACCATTTTCTCATGTACGTAGACTTTGATTTTTTGACGGATTTTTGGCAAACCTTAAAAACATTATAATGTGTAAATTCTCGATAAATGATGTTAATCTGATATTTTTTTATGAACTGTAGCCTCCCCGTAATTTCTTTTCCTTTGATGAATCGTATAAACTCTAAAAAACGTAGATTCTCTACAAAAAAATTTAGACCATAAATTTTTCATGTACTGTAGCCTTTGATTTTCTGACGGATTTTTGGCAAATCTTAAAAACATTACAATGTGTAAATTCTCGACAAATAAAGTTAATCCGATATTTTTTATGAACTGTAGCTTCCCCGTAATTTCTTTTTCCTTGATGAATTGTATAAACTATAAAAAACGTAGATTTTTTACAAAAAATGTTAGACCATAAATTTCTCATGGACTGTAGCCTGTGATTTTTTGACGGATTTTTGGCAAATCTTAAAAACATTACAATGTGTAAATTCTCGATAAATAATGTTAATCCGATATTTTTTTATGAACTGTAGCCTCCCCATAATTTGTTTTTCCTTGATAAATCGTATAAACTCTAAAAAACGTAGATTCTCTACAAAAAAATTTAGACCATAAATTTTTCATAGACTTTGATTTTCTGACGGATTTTTGGCAAACCTAAAAAACGTTAATCCTATATTTTTTATGAAGAGTAGCCCCCCTGTAATTTCTTTTTCGGTTATAAATCGTATAAACTCTAAAAAACGTAGATTCTCTACAAAAAAATTTAGACCATAAATTTTTCATGGACTATAATTTTGATGGATTTTGATTTTCTGATGGATTTTTGGCAAATCTTAAAAACACTACAATATGTAAATTCTCGATAAATAATCTTAATCCGATATTTTTTTATGAACTGTATCCTCCCCGTAATTTCTTTTCCCTTGATGAATCGTATAAACTCTAAAAAACGTAGATTCTCTACAAAAAAATTTAGACCATAAATTTTTCATGGATTGTAGCCTTTGATTTTTTGATGGTTTTTTGGCAAATCTTAAAAACACTACAATATGTAAATTCTCGATAAATAATGTTAATCCGATATTTTTTTATGAACAGTAGCCCCCCGTAATTTCTTTTCCCTTGATGAATCGAATAGACTCGAGAAACCGTAGATTTTCTACAAAAAATTTTAGACCATACCTTTTTTATTTGATTTTCTGGCGGATTTTTGGCAAATCTTAAAAACATTACAACGTGTAAATTTTCGATAAATAAAGTTAATTCGATATTTACTTATGAGCTGTAGCCTCCCCTTTTCCCTTGATGAATCGTATAAACTCCAAAAAACGTAGATTTTCTACAAAAAATTTTAGACCATAAATTTTTCATGGACTATAGCTTTCGAATTTCTGATGGATGTCTGGCAAATCTTAAAAACATTAAAATGTGTAATTTCTCGATAAATAATGTTAATCCGACATTTATTGATAAACTGTGGCCTCCCCACAATTCCTTTGTCCTTGATGAATCGTATAAGCTCTAAAAACGTATATTTTCTACAAAAAATTTTAGATCATCAATTTTTCATGGACTATAGCCTTCGAATATCTGATGGATGTTTGGCAAATCTTAAAAACATTGCAGGTTTAAATTCTCGATAAATACTGTTAATCCGATATTTTTTTATGTACTGTAGCCTCCCCGTAATTTCTTTTCCCTTGGTGAATCGTATAAACTCTAAAAAACGAAGATTCTCTACAAAAAAATTAGATCATAAATTTTGCATGGACTATAGCCTTTGATTGTTTGACGGATTTTTGGCAAATCTTAAAAACATTACAATGTGTAAATTCTCGATAAATAATGTTAATCCGATATTTTTTATGAAATGTAGCCTCCCCGTAATTTCTTTTTCCTTGATGAATCGTACAAACTCTAAAAAACGTAGATTCTCTACAAACAAATTTAGACCATAAATTTTTCATGTACTGTTAGCCTTTGATTTTCTGACGGATTTTTGGCATACCTTAAAAACATTACAACGTGTAAATTCTCGATAAATAATATTAATCCTATATTTGTTATGAACTGTAGCCTCCCCGTAATTTCTTTTTCCTTGATGAATCGTACAAACTCTAAAAAACGTAGATTTTCTACAAAAAATCTTAGACCATAAATTTTTCATGGACTGTAGCCTTTGATTTTCTGATCGATTTTTGGCAAATCTTAAAAACACTACAATATGTAAATTCTCGATAAATAATGTTAATCCGATATTTTTTTATGAACTGTAGCCTCCCCGTAATTTCTTTTCCCTTGGTGAATCGTATAAACTCTAAAAAACGAAGATTCTCTACAAAAAAATTAGATCATAAATTTTGCATGGACTATAGCCTTTGATTGTTTGACGGATTTTTGGCAAATCTTAAAAACATTAAAATGTGTAAATTCTCGATAAATAATGTTAATCCGATATTTTTTTATGAACTGTAGCCTCCCCGTAATTTCTTTTCCTTTGATGAATCGTATAAACTCTAAAAAACGTAGATTCTCTACAAAAAAATTTAGACCATAAATTTTTCATGCCTTTGATTTTCTGACGGATTTTTGGCAAATCTTACAAACATTATAATGTGGAAATTCTCGATAAATAAAGTTAATCCGATATTTTTTATGAACTGTAGCTTCCCCGTAATTTCTTTTTCCTTGATGAATTGAATAAACTCTAAAAAACGTAGATTTTTTACAAAAAATGTTAGACCATAAATTTCTCATGGACTGTAGCCTTTGATTTTTTGACGGATTTTTGGCAAACCTAAAAAACATTACAACGTGTAAATTCTCGATAAATAATGTTAATCCTATATTTTTTATGAAAAGTAGCCCCCCTGTAATTTCTTTTTCGTTGATAAATCGTATAAACTCTAAAAAACGTAGATTCTCTACAAAAAAATTTAGACCATAAATTTTTCATGGACTATAGATTTTGATTTTCTGATGGATTTTTGGCAAATCTTAAAAACACTACAATATGTAAATTCTCGATAAATAATGTTAATCCGATATTTTTTTATGAACTGTATCCTCCCCGCAATTTCTTTTCCCTTGATGAATCGTATAAACTCTAAAAAACGTAGATTCTCTACAAAAAAATTTAGACCATAAATTTTTCATGGACTATTTGATTTTTTGACGGATTTTTGGCAAATCTTAAAAACATTACAATGTGTAAATTCTCGATAAATAATGTTAATCCGATATTTTTTTATGAACTGTAGCCTCCCCGTAATTTCTTTTCCCTTGATGAATCGTATAAACTCTAAAAAATGTAGATTTTCTACAAAAAACTTTAGACCATAAATTTTTCAAGGACTATAGCCTTCGAACTTCTGACGGATATCTGGCAAATCTTAAAAACATTAAAATGTGTAATTTCTCGATAAATAATGTTAATCCGACATTTTTTCATAAACTGTGGATTCCCAACAATTCCTTTTTCCTTGATGAATCGTATAAACTCTAAAAAACGTAAATTCTCTACAAAGAAATTTAGACCATACATTTTTCATGGACTTTGATTTTCTGACGGATTTTTGGCAAATCTTAAAAACATTACAATGTGTAAATTCTCGATAAATAATGTTAATCCGATATTTTTTTATGAACTGTAGCCTCCCCGTAATTTCTTTTCCTTTGATGAATCGTATAAACTATAAAAAACGTAGATTCTCTACAAAAAAATTAAGACCATAAATTTTTCATGGACTATATATAGCCTTTGATTTTCTGACGGATTTTTGGCAAATATTAAAAACATTACAATGTGTAAATCCTCGATAAATAATGTTAATCCGATATTTTTTTATGAACTGTAGCCTCCCCGTAATTTCTTGTCCCTTGATGAATCGTATAAACTCTAAAAAACGTACATTCTCTACAAAAAAATTTAGACCGTAAATTTTTCATATTGCCTTTGATTTTCTGACGGATTTTTGGCAAACCTTAAAAACATTACAACGTGTAAATTCTCGATAAATAATGTCAATCCTATATGTTTTAAGAACAGTAGCCCCCCGTAATTTCTTTTTCCTTGATAAATCGTATAAACTCTAAAAAACGTAAATTCTCTACAAAAAAATTTAGACCATAAATTTTTCATGTACTGCCTTTGATTTTCTGATGTATTTTTGGCAAATCTTCTTAAAAACACTACAATATGTAAATTCTCGATAAATAATGTTAATCCGATATTTTTTTATGAACTGTAGCCTCCCCGTAATTTCTTTTCCCTTGATGAATCGTATAAACTCTAAAAAACGTAGATTCTCTACAAAAAAATTTAGACCATAAATTTTTCATGTACTGCCTTTGATTTTCTGACGGATTTTTGGCAAACCTTAAAAACATTACAACGTGTAAATTCTCGATAAATAATGTCAATCCTATATGTTTTAAGAACAGTAGCCCCCCGTAATTTCTTTTTCCTTGATAAATCGTATAAACTCTAAAAAACGTAAATTCTCTACAAAAAAATTTAGACCATAAATTTTTCATGTACTGCCTTTGTATTTCTGATGTATTTTTGGCAAATCTTCTTAAAAACACTACAATATGTAAATTCTAGATAAATAATGTTAATCCGACATTTTTTTATGAACTGTAGCCTCCCCGTAATTTCTTTTCCCTTGATGAATCGTATAAACTCTAAAAAACGTAGATTCTCTACAAAAAAATTTAGACCATAAATTTTTCATGTACTGCCTTTGATTTTCTGACGGATTTTTGGCAAACCTTAAAAACATTTCAACGTGTAAATTCTCGATAAATAATGTCAATCCTATATGTTTTATGAACAGTAGCCCCCCCCCCGTAATTTCTTTTTCTTGATAAATCGTATAAACTCTAAAAAACGTAATTTCTCTACAAAAAAATTTAGACCATAAATTTTTCATGGACTATAGCCTTTGATTTTCTGATGGATTTTTGGCAAATCTTCTTAAAAACACTACAATATGTAAATTCTCGATAAATAATGTTAATCCGATATTTTTTTATGAACAGTAGTGCCCAACGTACTTTGTTTTCCATTGATGAATCGTATAAACTCTAAAAAACGTTAGATTCTCTACAAAAAAATTTAGACCATAAATTTTTCATAGACTGTAGCTTTGATTCTCTGACGGATTTTTGGCAAATCTTAAAAATATTACAATGTGTAAATTCTCGATAAATAATGTTAATCCGATATTTTTTTATGAACTGTAGCCTCCCCGTAATTTCTTTTCCCGTGATGAATCGTGTAAACTCTAAAAAACTTAGATTCTCTACAAAAAAATTTAGACCATAAATTTTTCATGGACAGCCGTAATTTCTTTTTCCTTGATGAATCGTATAAACTCTAAAAAACGTAGATTTTCTACAAAAAATCTTAGACCATTTTCTCATGTACGTAGACTTTGATTTTTTGACGGATTTTTGGCAAACCTTAAAAACATTATAATGTGTAAATTCTCGATAAATGATATTAATCTGATATTTTTTTATGAACTGTAGCCTCCCCGTAATTTCTTTTCCTTTGATGAATCGTATAAACTCTAAAAAACGTAGATTCTCTACAAAAAAATTTAGACCATAAATTTTTCATGTACTGTAGCCTTTGATTTTCTGACGGATTTTTGGCAAACCTTAAAAACATTTCAACGTGTAAATTCTCGATAAATAATGTCAATCCTATATGTTTTATGAACAGTAGCCCCCCCCCCCCCCGTAATTTCTTTTTCTTGATAAATCGTATAAACTCTAAAAAACGTAATTTCTCTACAAAAAAATTTAGACCATAAATTTTTCATGGACTATAGCCTTTGATTTTCTGATGGATTTTTGGCAAATCTTCTTAAAAACACTACAATATGTAAATTCTCGATAAATAATGTTAATCCGATATTTTTTTATGAACAGTAGTGCCCAACGTACTTTGTTTTCCATTGATGAATCGTATAAACTCTAAAAAACGTT
Organism: Diabrotica virgifera virgifera; assembly: GCF_917563875.1. Lineage (NCBI taxonomy): Eukaryota > Metazoa > Arthropoda > Insecta > Coleoptera > Chrysomelidae > Diabrotica > Diabrotica virgifera. The sequence continues at coordinate 83,778,130 of NC_065445.1, read as the reverse complement.
AGATTCTCTACAAAAAAATTTAGACCATAAATTTTTCATAGACTGTAGCTTTGATTCTCTGACGGATTTTTGGCAAATCTTAAAAATATTACAATGTGTAAATTCTCGATAAATAATGTTAATCCGATATTTTTTTATGAACTGTAGCCTCCCCGTAATTTCTTTTCCCGTGATGAATCGTGTAAACTCTAAAAAACTTAGATTCTCTACAAAAAAATTTAGACCATAAATTTTTCATGGACAGCCGTAATTTCTTTTTCCTTGATGAATCGTATAAACTCTAAAAAACGTAGATTTTCTACAAAAAATCTTAGACCATTTTCTCATGTACGTAGACTTTGATTTTTTGACGGATTTTTGGCAAACCTTAAAAACATTATAATGTGTAAATTCTCGATAAATGATATTAATCTGATATTTTTTTATGAACTGTAGCCTCCCCGTAATTTCTTTTCCTTTGATGAATCGTATAAACTCTAAAAAACGTAGATTCTCTACAAAAAAATTTAGACCATAAATTTTTCATGTACTGTAGCCTTTGATTTTCTGACGGATTTTTGGCAAATCTTAAAAACATTACAATGTGTAAATTCTCGACAAATAAAGTTAATCCGATATTTTTTATGAACTGTAGCTTCCCCGTAATTTCTTTTTCCTTGATGAATTGTATAAACTCTAAAAAACGTAGATTTTTTACAAAAAATGTTAGACCATAAATTTCTCATGGACTGTAGCCTGTGATTTTTTGACGGATTTTTGGCAAATCTTAAAAACATTACAATGTGTAAATTCTCGATAAATAATGTTAATCCGATATTTTTTTATGAACTGTAGCCTCCCCATAATTTGTTTTTCCTTGATAAATCGTATAAACTCTAAAAAACGTAGATTCTCTACAAAAAAATTTAGACCATAAATTTTTCATAGACTTTGATTTTCTGACGGATTTTTGGCAAACCTAAAAAACGTTAATCCTATATTTTTTATGAAGAGTAGCCCCCCTGTAATTTCTTTTTCGGTTATAAATCGTATAAACTCTAAAAAACGTAGATTCTCTACAAAAAAATTTAGACCATAAATTTTTCATGGACTATAATTTTGATGGATTTTGATTTTCTGATGGATTTTTGGCAAATCTTAAAAACACTACAAAATGTAAATTCTCGATAAATAATCTTAATCCGATATTTTTTTATGAACTGTATCCTCACCGTAATTTCTTTTCCCTTGGTGAATCGTATAAACTCTAAAAAACGAAGATTCTCTACAAAAAAATTAGATCATAAATTTTGCATGGACTATAGCCTTTGATTGTTTGACGGATTTTTGGCAAATCTTAAAAACATTACAATGTGTAAATTCTCGATAAATAATGTTAATCCGATATTTTTTTATGAACTGTAGCCTCCCCGTAATTTCTTTTCCTTTGATGAATCGTATAAACTCTAAAAAACGTAGATTCTCTACAAAAAAATTTAGACCATAAATTTTTCATGCCTTTGATTTTCTGACGGATTTTTGGCAAATCTTACAAACATTATAATGTGGAAATTCTCGATAAATAAAGTTAATCCGATATTTTTTATGAACTGTAGCTTCCCCGTAATTTCTTTTTCCTTGATGAATTGAATAAACTCTAAAAAACGTAGATTTTTTACAAAAAATGTTAGACCATAAATTTCTCATGGACTGTAGCCTTTGATTTTTTGACGGATTTTTGGCAAATCTTAAAAACATTACAATGTGTAAATCCTCGATAAATAATGTTAATCCGATATTTTCTTATGAACTGTAGCTTCCCCATAATTTCTTTTTCCTTGATAAATCGTATAAACTCTAAAAAACGTAGATTCTCTACAAAAAAATTTAGACCATAAATTTTGCATGGACTATACCCTTTGATTTTCTGACGGATTTTTGGCAAACCTAAAAAACATTACAACGTGTAAATTCTCGATAAATAATGTTAATCCTATATTTTTTATGAAAAGTAGCCCCCCTGTAATTTCTTTTTCGTTGATAAATCGTATAAACTCTAAAAAACGTAGATTCTCTACAAAAAAATTTAGACCATAAATTTTTCATGGACTATAGATTTTGATTTTATGATGGATTTTTGGCAAATCTTAAAAACACTACAATATGTAAATTCTCGATAAATAATGTTAATCCGATATTTTTTTATGAACTGTATCCTCCCCGCAATTTCTTTTCCCTTGATGAATCGTATAAACTCTAAAAAACGTAGATTCTCTACAAAAAAATTTAGACCATAAATTTTTCATGGACTATTTGATTTTTTGACGGATTTTTGGCAAATCTTAAAAACATTACAATGTGTAAATTCTCGATAAATAATGTTAATCCGATATTTTTTTATGAACTGTAGCCTCCCCGTAATTTCTTTTCCCTTGATGAATCGTATAAACTCTAAAAAATGTAGATTTTCTACAAAAAACTTTAGACCATAAATTTTTCAAGGACTATAGCCTTCGAATTTCTGACGGATATCTGGCAAATCTTAAAAACATTAAAATGTGTAATTTCTCGATAAATAATGTTAATCCGACATTTTTTCATAAACTGTGGATTCCCAACAATTCCTTTTTCCTTGATGAATCGTATAAACTCTAAAAAACGTAAATTCTCTACAAAGAAATTTAGACCATACATTTTTCATGGACTTTGATTTTCTGACGGATTTTTGGCAAATCTTAAAAACATTACAATGTGTAAATTCTCGATAAATAATGTTAATCCGATATTTTTTTATGAACTGTAGCCTCCCCGTAATTTCTTTTCCTTTGATGAATCGTATAAACTATAAAAAACGTAGATTCTCTACAAAAAAATTAAGACCATAAATTTTTCATGGACTATATATAGCCTTTGATTTTCTGACGGATTTTTGGCAAATATTAAAAACATTACAATGTGTAAATCCTCGATAAATAATGTTAATCCGATATTTTTTTATGAACTGTAGCCTCCCCGTAATTTCTTGTCCCTTGATGAATCGTATAAACTCTAAAAAACGTACATTCTCTACAAAAAAATTTAGACCGTAAATTTTTCATATTGCCTTTGATTTTCTGACGGATTTTTGGCAAACCTTAAAAACATTACAACGTGTAAATTCTCGATAAATAATGTCAATCCTATATGTTTTAAGAACAGTAGCCCCCCGTAATTTCTTTTTCCTTGATAAATCGTATAAACTCTAAAAAACGTAAATTCTCTACAAAAAAATTTAGACCATAAATTTTTCATGTACTGCCTTTGATTTTCTGATGTATTTTTGGCAAATCTTCTTAAAAACACTACAATATGTAAATTCTCGATAAATAATGTTAATCCGATATTTTTTTATGAACTGTAGCCTCCCCGTAATTTCTTTTCCCTTGATGAATCGTATAAACTCTAAAAAACGTAGATTCTCTACAAAAAAATTTAGACCATAAATTTTTCATGTACTGCCTTTGATTTTCTGACGGATTTTTGGCAAACCTTAAAAACATTACAACGTGTAAATTCTCGATAAATAATGTCAATCCTATATGTTTTATGAACAGTAGCCCCCCCCCGTAATTTCTTTTTCCTTGATAAATCGTATAAACTCTAAAAAACGTAATTTCTCTACAAAAAAATTTAGACCATAAATTTTTCATGGACTATAGCCTTTGATTTTCTGATGGATTTTTGGCAAATCTTCTTAAAAACACTACAATATGTAAATTCTCGATAAATAATGTTAATCCGATATTTTTTTATGAACAGTAGTGCCCAACGTACTTTGTTTTCCATTGATGAATCGTATAAACTCTAAAAAACGTTAGATTCTCTACAAAAAAATTTAGACCATACATTTTTCATAGACTGTAGCTTTGATTCTCTGACGGATTTTTGGCAAATCTTAAAAATATTACAATGTGTAAATTCTCGATAAATAATGTTAATCCGATATTTTTTTATGAACTGTAGCCTCCCCGTAATTTCTTTTCCCGTGATGAATCGTGTAAACTCTAAAAAACTTAGATTCTCTACAAAAAAATTTAGACCATAAATTTTTTATGTACTGTTAGCCTTTGATTTTTTGACGGATTTTTGGCAAATCTTAAAAACATTACAATGTGTTAATTCTCGATAAATAATGTTAATCCTATATTTTTTATGAACTGTAGCCTCCCCGTAATTTCTTTTTCCTTGATGAATCGTATAAACTCTAAAAAACGTAGATTTTCTACAAAAAATCTTAGACCATTTTCTCATGTACGTAGACTTTGATTTTTTGACGGATTTTTGGCAAACCTTAAAAACATTATAATGTGTAAATTCTCGATAAATGATATTAATCTGATATTTTTTTATGAACTGTAGCCTCCCCGTAATTTCTTTTCCTTTGATGAATCGTATAAACTCTAAAAAACGTAGATTCTCTACAAAAAAATTTAGACCATAAATTTTTCATGTACTGTAGCCTTTGATTTTCTGACGGATTTTTGGCAAATCTTAAAAACATTACAATGTGTAAATTCTCGACAAATAAAGTTAATCGGATATTTTTTATGAACTGTAGCTTCCCCGTAATTTCTTTTTCCTTGATGAATTGTATAAACTCTAAAAAACGTAGATTTTTTACAAAAAATGTTAGACCATAAATTTCTCATGGACTGTAGCCTGTGATTTTTTGACGGATTTTTGGCAAATCTTAAAAACATTACAATGTGTAAATTCTCGATAAATAATGTTAATCCGATATTTTTTTATGAACTGTAGCCTCCCCATAATTTGTTTTTCCTTGATAAATCGTATAAACTCTAAAAAACGTAGATTCTCTACAAAAAAATTTAGACCATAAATTTTTCATAGACTTTGATTTTCTGATGGATTTTTGGCAAACCTAAAAAACGTTAATCCTATATTTTTTATGAAGAGTAGCCCCCCTGTAATTTCTTTTTCGGTTATAAATCGTATAAACTCTAAAAAACGTAGATTCTCTACAAAAAAATTTAGACCATAAATTTTTCATGGACTATAATTTTGATGGATTTTGATTTTCTGATGGATTTTTGGCAAATCTTAAAAACACTACAATATGTAAATTCTCGATAAATAATCTTAATCCGATATTTTTTTATGAACTGTATCCTCCCCGTAATTTCTTTTCCCTTGATGAATCGTATAAACTCTAAAAAACGTAGATTCTCTACAAAAAAATTTAGACCATAAATTTTTCATGGATTGTAACCTTTGATTTTCTGATGGTTTTTTGGCAAATCTTAAAAACACTACAATATGAAAATTCTCGATAAATAATGTTAATCCGATATTTTTTTATGAACAGTAGTGCCCAACGTACTTTGTTTTCCATTGATGAATCGTATAAACTCTAAAAAACGTTAGATTCTCTACAAAAAAATTTAGACCTTAAATTTTTCATAGACTGTAGCTTTGATTCTCTGACGGATTTTTGGCAAATCTTAAAAATATTACAATGTGTAAATTCTCGATAAATAATGTTAATCCGATATTTTTTTATGAACTGTAGCCTCCCCGTAATTTCTTTTCCCGTGATGAATCGTGTAAACTCTAAAAAACTTAGATTCTCTACAAAAAAATTTAGACCATAAATTTTTCATGGACAGCCGTAATTTCTTTTTCCTTGATGAATCGTATAAACTCTAAAAAACGTAGATTTTCTACAAAAAATCTTAGACCATTTTCTCATGTACGTAGACTTTGATTTTTTGACGGATTTTTGGCAAACCTTAAAAACATTATAATGTGTAAATTCTCGATAAATGATATTAATCTGATATTTTTTTATGAACTGTAGCCTCCCCGTAATTTCTTTTCCTTTGATGAATCGTATAAACTCTAAAAAACGTAGATTCTCTACAAAAAAATTTAGACCATAAATTTTTCATGTACTGTAGCCTTTGATTTTCTGACGGATTTTTGGCAAATCTTAAAAACATTACAATGTGTAAATTCTCGACAAATAAAGTTAATCCGATATTTTTTATGAACCGTAGCTTCCCCGTAATTTCTTTTTCCTTGATGAATTGTATAAACTCTAAAAAACGTAGATTTTTTACAAAAAATGTTAGACCATAAATTTCTCATGGACTGTAGCCTGTGATTTTTTGACGGATTTTTGGCAAATCTTAAAAACATTACAATGTGTAAATTCTCGATAAATAATGTTAATCCGATATTTTTTTATGAACTGTAGCCTCCCCATAATTTGTTTTTCCTTGATAAATCGTATAAACTCTAAAAAACGTAGATTCTCTACAAAAAAATTTAGACCATAAATTTTTCATAGACTTTGATTTTCTGACGGATTTTTGGCAAACCTAAAAAACGTTAATCCTATATTTTTTATGAAGAGTAGCCCCCCTGTAATTTCTTTTTCGGTTATAAATCGTATAAACTCTAAAAAACGTAGATTCTCTACAAAAAAATTTAGACCATAAATTTTTCATGGACTATAATTTTGATGGATTTTGATTTTCTGATGGATTTTTGGCAAATCTTAAAAACACTACAATATGTAAATTCTCGATAAATAATCTTAATCCGATATTTTTTTATGAACTGTATCCTCCCCGTAATTTCTTTTCCCTTGATGAATCGTATAAACTCTAAAAAACGTAGATTCTCTACAAAAAAATTTAGACCATAAATTTTTCATGGATTGTAGCCTTTGATTTTCTGATGGTTTTTTGGCAAATCTTAAAAACACTACAATATGTAAATTCTCGATAAATAATGTTAATCCGATATTTTTTTATGAACAGTAGTGCCCAACGTACTTTGTTTTCCATTGATGAATCGTATAAACTCTAAAAAACGTTAGATTCTCTACAAAAAAATTTAGACCTTAAATTTTTCATAGACTGTAGCTTTGATTCTCTGACGGATTTTTGGCAAATCTTAAAAATATTACAATGTGTAAATTCTCGATAAATAATGTTAATCCGATATTTTTTTATGAACTGTAGCCTCCCCGTAATTTCTTTTCCCGTGATGAATCGTGTAAACTCTAAAAAACTTAGATTCTCTACAAAAAAATTTAGACCATAAATTTTTCATGGACAGCCGTAATTTCTTTTTCCTTGATGAATCGTATAAACTCTAAAAAACGTAGATTTTCTACAAAAAATCTTAGACCATTTTCTCATGTACGTAGACTTTGATTTTTTGACGGATTTTTGGCAAACCTTAAAAACATTATAATGTGTAAATTCTCGATAAATGATGTTAATCTGATATTTTTTTATGAACTGTAGCCTCCCCGTAATATCTTTTCCTTTGATGAATCGTATAAACTCTAAAAAACGTAGATTCTCTACAAAAAAATTTAGACCATAAATTTTTCATGTACTGTAGCCTTTGATTTTCTGACGGATTTTTGGCAAATCTTAAAAACATTACAATGTGTAAATTCTCGACAAATAAAGTTAATCCGATATTTTTTATGAACTGTAGCTTCCCCGTAATTTCTTTTTCCTTGATGAATTGTATAAACTCTAAAAAACGTAGATTTTTTACAAAAAATGTTAGACCATAAATTTCTCATGGACTGTAGCCTGTGATTTTTTGACGGATTTTTGGCAAATCTTAAAAACATTACAATGTGTAAATTCTCGATAAATAATGTTAATCCGATATTTTTTTATGAACTGTAGCCTCCCCATAATTTGTTTTTCCTTGATAAATCGTATAAACTCTAAAAAACGTAGATTCTCTACAAAAAAATTTAGACCATAAATTTTTCATAGACTTTGATTTTCTGACGGATTTTTGGCAAACCTAAAAAACGTTAATCCTATATTTTTTATGAAGAGTAGCCCCCCTGTAATTTCTTTTTCGGTTATAAATCGTATAAACTCTAAAAAACGTAGATTCCCTACAAAAAAATTTAGACCATAAATTTTTCATGGACTATAATTTTGATGGATTTTGATTTTCTGATGGATTTTTGGCAAATCTTAAAAACACTACAATATGTAAATTCTCGATAAATAATCTTAATCCGATATTTTTTATGAACTGTATCCTCCCCGTAATTTCTTTTCCCTTGATGAATCGTATAAACTCTAAAAAACGTAGATTCTCTACAAAAAAATTTAGACCATAAATTTTTCATGGATTGTAGCCTTTGATTTTCTGATGGTTTTTTGGCAAATCTTAAAAACACTACAATATGTAAATTCTCGATAAATAATGTTAATCCGATATTTTTTTATGAACAGTAGTGCCCAACGTACTTTGTTTTCCATTGATGAATCGTATAAACTCTAAAAAACGTTAGATTCTCTACAAAAAAATTTAGACCATAAATTTTTCATAGACTGTAGCTTTGATTCTCTGACGGATTTTTGGCAAATCTTAAAAATATTACAATGTGTAAATTCTCGATAAATAATGTTAATCCGATATTTTTTTATGAACTGTAGCCTCCCCGTAATTTCTTTTCCCGTGATGAATCGTGTAAACTCTAAAAAACTTAGATTCTCTACAAAAAAATTTAGACCATAAATTTTTCATGGACAGCCGTAATTTCTTTTTCCTTGATGAATCGTATAAACTCTAAAAAACGTAGATTTTCTACAAAAAATCTTAGACCATTTTCTCATGTACGTAGACTTTGATTTTTTGACGGATTTTTGGCAAACCTTAAAAACATTATAATGTGTAAATTCTCGATAAATGATGTTAATCTGATATTTTTTTATGAACTGTAGCCTCCCCGTAATTTCTTTTCCTTTGATGAATCGTATAAACTCTAAAAAACGTAGATTCTCTACAAAAAAATTTAGACCATAAATTTTTCATGTACTGTAGCCTTTGATTTTCTGACGGATTTTTGGCAAATCTTAAAAACATTACAATGTGTAAATTCTCGACAAATAAAGTTAATCCGATATTTTTTATGAACTGTAGCTTCCCCGTAATTTCTTTTTCCTTGATGAATTGTATAAACTCTAAAAAACGTAGATTTTTTACAAAAAATGTTAGACCATAAATTTCTCATGGACTGTAGCCTGTGATTTTTTGACGGATTTTTGGCAAATCTTAAAAACATTACAATGTGTAAATTCTCGATAAATAATGTTAATCCGATATTTTTTTATGAACTGTAGCCTCCCCATAATTTGTTTTTCCTTGATAAATCGTATAAACTCTAAAAAACGTAGATTCTCTACAAAAAAATTTAGACCATAAATTTTTCATAGACTTTGATTTTCTGACGGATTTTTGGCAAACCTAAAAAACGTTAATCCTATATTTTTTATGAAGAGTAGCCCCCCTGTAATTTCTTTTTCGGTTATAAATCGTATAAACTCTAAAAAACGTAGATTCTCTACAAAAAAATTTAGACCATAAATTTTTCATGGACTATAATTTTGATGGATTTTGATTTTCTGATGGATTTTTGGCAAATCTTAAAAACACTACAATATGTAAATTCTCGATAAATAATCTTAATCCGATATTTTTTTGTGAACTGTATGCTCCCCGTAATTTCTTTTCCCTTGATGAATCGTATAAACTCTAAAAAACGTAGATTCTCTACAAAAAAACTTAGACCATAAATTTTTCATGGATTGTAGCCTTTGATTTTCTGATGGTTTTTTGGCAAATTTTAAAAACACTACAATATGTAAATTCTCGATAAATAATGTTAATCCGATATTTTTTTATGAACAGTAGCCCCCCGTAATTTCTTTTCCCTTGATGAATCGAATAGACTCGAAAAACCGTAGATTTTCTACAAAAAATCTTAGACCATACCTTTTTTATTTGATTTTCTGGCGGATTTTTGGCAAATCTTAAAAACATTACAACGTGTAAATTTTCGATAAATAAAGTTAATTCGATATTTATTTATGAGCTGTAGCCTCCCCTTTTCCCTTGATGAATCGTATAAACTCCAAAAAACCTAGATTTTCTACAAAAAATTTTAGACCATAAATTTTTCATGGACTATAGCCTTCGAATTTCTGATGGATGTCTGGCAAATCTTAAAAACATTAAAATGTGTAATTTCTCGATAAATAATGTTAATCCGACATTTATTGATAAACTGTGGCCTCCCCACAATTCCTTTGTCCTTGATGAATCGTATAAGCTCTAAAAACGTATATTTTCTACAAAAAATTTTAGATCATCAATTTTTCATGGACTATAGCCTTCGAATATCTGATGGATGTTTGGCAAATCTTAAAAACATTGCAGGTTTAAATTCTCGATAAATACTGTTAATCCTATATTTTTTTATGTACTGTAGCCTCCCCGTAATTTCTTTTCCCTTGGTGAATCGTATAAACTCTAAAAAACGAAGATTCTCTACAAAAAAATTAGATCATAAATTTTGCATGGACTATAGCCTTTGATTGTTTGACGGATTTTTGGCAAATCTTAAAAACATTACAATGTGTAAATTCTCGATAAATAATGTTAATCCGATATTTTTTATGAAATGTAGCCTCCCCGTAATTTCTTTTTCCTTGATGAATCGTACAAACTCTAAAAAACGTAGATTCTCTACAGACAAATTTAGACCATAAATTTTTCATGTACTGTTAGCCTTTGATTTTCTGACGGATTTTTGGCAAACCTTAAAAACATTACAACGTGTAAATTCTCGATAAATAATATTAATCCTATATTTGTTGTGAACTGTAGCCTCCCCGTAATTTCTTTTTCCTTGATGAATCGTACAAACTCTAAAAAACGTAGATGTTCTACAAAAAATCTTAGACCATAAATTTTTCATGGACTGTAGCCTTTGATTTTCTGATCGATTTTTGGCAAATCTTAAAAACACTACAATATGTAAATTCTCGATAAATAATGTTAATCCGATATTTTTTTATGAACTGTAGCCTCCCCGTAATTTCTTTTCCCTTTCTTTTCGACTATAAGCCTTTGATTTTCTAATGGATTTTTGGCAAATCTTAAAAACACTACAATATGTAAATTCTCGATAAATAATGTTAATCCGATATTTTTTATGAACTGTAGCCTCCCCGTAATTTCTTTTCCCTTGATGAATCGTATAAGCTCTAAAAAACGTAGATTTTCTACAACAAATTTTAGATCATCAATTTTTCATGGACTATAGCCTTCGATTTTCTGATGGATGTTTGGCAAATCTTAAAAACATTGCAGGTTTAAATTCTCGATAAATACTGTTAATCCGATATTTTTTTATGTACTATAGCCTCCCCGTAATTTCTTTTCCCTTGATGAATCGTATAAACTCTAAATAACGTAGATTCTCTACAAAAAAATCTTAGACCATAAATTTTTCATGGACTGTAGCCTTTGATTTTCTGATGGATTTTTGGCAAATCTTAAAAACACTACAATATGTAAATTCTCGATAAATAATGTTAATCCGATATTTTTTTATGAACAGTAGTGCCCAACGTACTTTGTTTTCCATTGATGAATCGTATAAACTCTAAAAAACGTTAGATTCTCTACAAAAAAATTTAGACCATAAATTTTTCATAGACTGTAGCTTTGATTCTCTGACGGATTTTTGGCAAATCTTAAAAATATTACAATGTGTAAATTCTCGATAAATAATGTTAATCCGATATTTTTTTATGAACTGTAGCCTCCCCGTAATTTCTTTTCCCGTGATGAATCGTGTAAACTCTAAAAAACTTAGATTCTCTACAAAAAAATTTAGACCATAAATTTTTCATGGACAGCCGTAATTTCTTTTTCCTTGATGAATCGTATAAACTCTAAAAAACGTAGATTTTCTACAAAAAATCTTAGACCATTTTCTCATGTACGTAGACTTTGATTTTTTGACGGATTTTTGGCAAACCTTAAAAACATTATAATGTGTAAATTCTCGATAAATGATATTAATCTGATATTTTTTTATGAACTGTAGCCTCCCCGTAATTTCTTTTCCTTTGATGAATCGTATAAACTCTAAAAAACGTAGATTCTCTACAAAAAAATTTAGACCATAAATTTTTCATGTACTGTAGCCTTTGATTTTCTGACGGATTTTTGGCAAATCTTAAAAACATTACAATGTGTAAATTCTCGACAAATAAAGTTAATCCGATATTTTTTATGAACCGTAGCTTCCCCGTAATTTCTTTTTCCTTGATGAATTGTATAAACTCTAAAAAACGTAGATTTTTTACAAAAAATGTTAGACCATAAATTTCTCATGGACTGTAGCCTGTGATTTTTTGACGGATTTTTGGCAAATCTTAAAAACATTACAATGTGTAAATTCTCGATAAATAATGTTAATCCGATATTTTTTTATGAACTGTAGCCTCCCCATAATTTGTTTTTCCTTGATAAATCGTATAAACTCTAAAAAACGTAGATTCTCTACAAAAAAATTTAGACCATAAATTTTTCATAGACTTTGATTTTCTGACGGATTTTTGGCAAACCTAAAAAACGTTAATCCTATATTTTTTATGAAGAGTAGCCTCCCTGTAATTTCTTTTTCGGTTATAAATCGTATAAACTCTAAAAAACGTAGATTCTCTACAAAAAAATTTAGACCATAAATTTTTCATGGACTATAATTTTGATGGATTTTGATTTTCTGATGGATTTTTGGCAAATCTTAAAAACACTACAATATGTAAATTCTCGATAAATAATCTTAATCCGATATTTTTTTATGAACTGTATCCTCCCCGTAATTTCTTTTCCCTTGATGAATCGTATAAACTCTAAAAAACGTAGATTCTCTACAAAAAAATTTAGACCATAAATTTTTCATGGATTGTAGCCTTTGATTTTCTGATGGTTTTTTGGCAAATCTTAAAAACACTACAATATGTAAATTCTCGATAAATAATGTTAATCCGATATTTTTTTATGAACAGTAGTGCCCAACGTACTTTGTTTTCCATTGATGAATCGTATAAACTCTAAAAAACGTTAGATTCTCTACAAAAAAATTTAGACCTTAAATTTTTCATAGACTGTAGCTTTGATTCTCTGACGGATTTTTGGCAAATCTTAAAAATATTACAATGTGTAAATTCTCGATAAATAATGTTAATCCGATATTTTTTTATGAACTGTAGCCTCCCCGTAATTTCTTTTCCCGTGATGAATCGTGTAAACTCTAAAAAACTTAGATTCTCTACAAAAAAATTTAGACCATAAATTTTTCATGGACAGCCGTAATTTCTTTTTCCTTGATGAATCGTATAAACTCTAAAAAACGTAGATTTTCTACAATAAATCTTAGACCATTTTCTCATGTACGTAGACTTTGATTTTTTGACGGATTTTTGGCAAACCTTAAAAACATTATAATGTGTAAATTCTCGATAAATGATGTTAATCTGATATTTTTTTATGAACTGTAGCCTCCCCGTAATTTCTTTTCCTTTGATGAATCGTATAAACTCTAAAAAACGTAGATTCTCTACAAAAAAATTTAGACCATAAATTTTTCATAGACTTTGATTTTCTGACGGATTTTTGGCAAACCTAAAAAACGTTAATCCTATATTTTTTATGAAGAGTAGCCCCCCTGTAATTTCTTTTTCGGTTATAAATCGTATAAACTCTAAAAAACGTAGATTCTCTACAAAAAAATTTAGACCATAAATTTTTCATAGACTTTGATTTTCTGACGGATTTTTGGCAAACCTAAAAAACGTTAATCCTATATTTTTTATGAAGAGTAGCCCCCCTGTAATTTCTTTTTCGGTTATAAATCGTATAAACTCTAAAAAACGTAGATTCTCTACAAAAAAATTTAGACCATAAATTTTTCATGGACTATAATTTTGATGGATTTTGATTTTCTGATGGATTTTTGGCAAATCTTAAAAACACTACAATATGTAAATTCTCGATAAATAATCTTAATCCGATATTTTTTTATGAACTGTATCCTCCCCGTAATTTCTTTTCCCTTGATGAATCGTATAAACTCTAAAAAACGTAGATTCTCTACAAAAAAATTTAGACCATAAATTTTTCATGGATTGTAGCCTTTGATTTTCTGATGGTTTTTTGGCAAATCTTAAAAACACTACAATATGTAAATTCTCGATAAATAATGTTAATCCGATATTTTTTTATGAACAGTAGTGCCCAACGTACTTTGTTTTCCATTGATGAATCGTATAAACTCTAAAAAACGTTAGATTCTCTACAAAAAAATTTAGACCTTAAATTTTTCATAGACTGTAGCTTTGATTCTCTGACGGATTTTTGGCAAATCTTAAAAATATTACAATGTGTAAATTCTCGATAAATAATGTTAATCCGATATTTTTTTATGAACTGTAGCCTCCCCGTAATTTCTTTTCCCGTGATGAATCGTGTAAACTCTAAAAAACTTAGATTCTCTACAAAAAAATTTAGACCATAAATTTTTCATGGACAGCCGTAATTTCTTTTTCCTTGATGAATCGTATAAACTCTAAAAAACGTAGATTTTCTACAAAAAATCTTAGACCATTTTCTCATGTACGTAGACTTTGATTTTTTGACGGATTTTTGGCAAACCTTAAAAACATTATAATGTGTAAATTCTCGATAAATGATGTTAATCTGATATTTTTTTATGAACTGTAGCCTCCCCGTAATTTCTTTTCCTTTGATGAATCGTATAAACTCTAAAAAACGTAGATTCTCTACAAAAAAATTTAGACCATAAATTTTTCATGTACTGTAGCCTTTGATTTTCTGACGGATTTTTGGCAAATCTTAAAAACATTACAATGTGTAAATTCTCGACAAATAAAGTTAATCCGATATTTTTTATGAACTGTAGCTTCCCCGTAATTTCTTTTTCCTTGATGAATTGTATAAACTCTAAAAAACGTAGATTTTTTACAAAAAATGTTAGACCATAAATTTCTCATGGACTGTAGCCTGTGATTTTTTGACGGATTTTTGGCAAATCTTAAAAACATTACAATGTGTAAATTCTCGATAAATAATGTTAATCCGATATTTTTTTATGAACTGTAGCCTCCCCATAATTTGTTTTTCCTTGATAAATCGTATAAACTCTAAAAAACGTAGATTCTCTACAAAAAAATTTAGACCATAAATTTTTCATAGACTTTGATTTTCTGACGGATTTTTGGCAAACCTAAAAAACGTTAATCCAATATTTTTTATGAAGAGTAGCCCCCCTGTAATTTCTTTTTCGGTTATAAATCGTATAAACTCTAAAAAACGTAGATTCTCTACAAAAAAATTTAGACCATAAATTTTTCATGGACTATAATTTTGATGGATTTTGATTTTCTGATGGATTTTTGGCAAATCTTAAAAACACTACAATATGTAAATTCTCGATAAATAATCTTAATCCGATATTTTTTTGTGAACTGTATGCTCCCCGTAATTTCTTTTCCCTTGATGAATCGTATAAACTCTAAAAAACGTAGATTCTCTACAAAAAAACTTAGACCATAAATTTTTCATGGATTGTAGCCTTTGATTTTCTGATGGTTTTTTGGCAAATTTTAAAAACACTACAATATGTAAATTCTCGATAAATAATGTTAATCCGATATTTTTTTATGAACAGTAGCCCCCCGTAATTTCTTTTCCCTTGATGAATCGAATAGACTCGAAAAACCGTAGATTTTCTACAAAAAATCTTAGACCATACCTTTTTTATTTGATTTTCTGGCGGATTTTTGGCAAATCTTAAAAACATTACAACGTGTAAATTTTCGATAAATAAAGTTAATTCGATATTTATTTATGAGCTGTAGCCTCCCCTTTTCCCTTGATGAATCGTATAAACTCCAAAAAACGTAGATTTTCTACAAAAAATTTTAGACCATAAATTTTTCATGGACTATAGCCTTCGAATTTCTGATGGATGTCTGGCAAATCTTAAAAACATTAAAATGTGTAATTTCTCGATAAATAATGTTAATCCGACATTTATTGATAAACTGTGGCCTCCCCACAATTCCTTTGTCCTTGATGAATCGTATAAGCTCTAAAAACGTATATTTTCTACAAAAAATTTTAGATCATCAATTTTTCATGGACTATAGCCTTCGAATATCTGATGGATGTTTGGCAAATCTTAAAAACATTGCAGGTTTAAATTCTCGATAAATACTGTTAATCCTATATTTTTTTATGTACTGTAGCCTCCCCGTAATTTCTTTTCCCTTGGTGAATCGTATAAACTCTAAAAAACGAAGATTCTCTACAAAAAAATTAGATCATAAATTTTGCATGGACTATAGCCTTTGATTGTTTGACGGATTTTTGGCAAATCTTAAAAACATTACAATGTGTAAATTCTCGATAAATAATGTTAATCCGATATTTTTTATGAAATGTAGCCTCCCCGTAATTTCTTTTTCCTTGATGAATCGTACAAACTCTAAAAAACGTAGATTCTCTACAAACAAATTTAGACCATAAATTTTTCATGTACTGTTAGCCTTTGATTTTCTGACGGATTTTTGGCAAACCTTAAAAACATTACAACGTGTAAATTCTCGATAAATAATATTAATCCTATATTTGTTGTGAACTGTAGCCTCCCCGTAATTTCTTTTTCCTTGATGAATCGTACAAACTCTAAAAAACGTAGATGTTCTACAAAAAATCTTAGACCATAAATTTTTCATGGACTGTAGCCTTTGATTTTCTGATCGATTTTTGGCAAATCTTAAAAACACTACAATATGTAAATTCTCGATAAATAATGTTAATCCGATATTTTTTTATGAACTGTAGCCTCCCCGTAATTTCTTTTCCCTTTCTTTTCGACTATAAGCCTTTGATTTTCTAATGGATTTTTGGCAAATCTTAAAAACACTACAATATGTAAATTCTCGATAAATAATGTTAATCCGATATTTTTTATGAACTGTAGCCTCCCCGTAATTTCTTTTCCCTTGATGAATCGTATAAGCTCTAAAAAACGTAGATTTTCTACAACAAATTTTAGATCATCAATTTTTCATGGACTATAGCCTTCGATTTTCTGATGGATGTTTGGCAAATCTTAAAAACATTGCAGGTTTAAATTCTCGATAAATACTGTTAATCCGATATTTTTTTATGTACTATAGCCTCCCCGTAATTTCTTTTCCCTTGATGAATCGTATAAACTCTAAATAACGTAGATTCTCTACAAAAAAATTTAGACCATAAATTTTTCATGTACTGTTAGCCTTTGATTTTCTGACGGATTTTTGGCAAACCTTAAAAACATTACAACGTGTAAATTCTCGATAAATAATGTTAATCCTATATTTTTTATGAACTGTAGCCTCCCCGTAATTTCTTTTTCCTTGATGAATCGTACAAACTCTAAAAAACGTAGATTTTCTACAAAAAATCTTAGACCATAAATTTTTCATGGACTGTAGCCTTTGATTTTCTGATGGATTTTTGGCAAATCTTAAAAACACTACAATATGTAAATTCTCGATAAATAATGTTAATCCGATATTTTTTTATGAACAGTAGTGCCCAACGTACTTTGTTTTCCATTGATGAATCGTATAAACTCTAAAAAACGTTAGATTCTCTACAAAAAAATTTAGACCATAAATTTTTCATAGACTGTAGCTTTGTTTCTCTGACGGATTTTTGGCAAATCTTAAAAATATTACAATGTGTAAATTCTCGATAAATAATGTTAATCCGATATTTTTTTATGAACTGTAGCCTCCCCGTAATTTCTTTTCCCGTGATGAATCGTGTAAACTCTAAAAAACTTAGATTCTCTACAAAAAAATTTAGACCATAAATTTTTCATGGACAGCCGTAATTTCTTTTTCCTTGATGAATCGTATAAACTCTAAAAAACGTAGATTTTCTACAAAAAATCTTAGACCATTTTCTCATGTACGTAGACTTTGATTTTTTGACGGATTTTTGGCAAACCTTAGAAACATTATAATGTGTAAATTCTCGATAAATGATGTTAATCTGATATTTTTTTATGAACTGTAGCCTCCCCGTAATTTCTTTTCCTTTGATGAATCGTATAAACTCTAAAAAACGTAGATTCTCTACAAAAAAATTTAGACCATAAATTTTTCATGTACTGTAGCCTTTGATTTTCTGACGGATTTTTGGCAAATCTTAAAAACATTACAATGTGTAAATTCTCGACAAATAAAGTTAATCCGATATTTTTTATGAACTGTAGCTTCCCCGTAATTTCTTTTTCCTTGATGAATTGTATAAACTCTAAAAAACGTAGATTTTTTACAAAAAATGTTAGACCATAAATTTCTCATGGACTGTAGCCTGTGATTTTTTGACGGATTTTTGGCAAATCTTAAAAACATTACAATGTGTAAATTCTCGATAAATAATGTTAATCCGATATTTTTTTATGAACTGTAGCCTCCCCATAATTTGTTTTTCCTTGATAAATCGTATAAACTCTAAAAAACGTAGATTCTCTACAAAAAAATTTAGACCATAAATTTTTCATAGACTTTGATTTTCTGACGGATTTTTGGCAAACCTAAAAAACGTTAATCCTATATTTTTTATGAAGAGTAGCCCCCCTGTAATTTCTTTTTCGGTTATAAATCGTATAAACTCTAAAAAACGTAGATTCTCTACAAAAAAATTTAGACCATAAATTTTTCATGGACTATAATTTTGATGGATTTTGATTTTCTGATGGATTTTTGGCAAATCTTAAAAACACTACAATATGTAAATTCTCGATAAATAATCTTAATCCGATATTTTTTTATGAACTGTATCCTCCCCGTAATTTCTTTTCCCTTGATGAATCGTATAAACTCTAAAAACGTAGATTCTCTACAAAAAAATTTAGACCATAAATTTTTCATGGATTGTAGCCTTTGATTTTCTGATGGTTTTTTGGCAAATCTTAAAAACACTACAATATGTAAATTCTCGATAAATAATGTTAATCCGATATTTTTTTATGAACAGTAGCCCCCCGTAATTTCTTTTCCCTTGATGAATCGAATAGACTCGAAAAACCGTAGATTTTCTACAAAAAATCTTAGACCATACCTTTTTTATTTGATTTTCTGGCGGATTTTTGGCAAATCTTAAAAACATTACAACGTGTAAATTTTCGATAAATAAAGTTAATTCGATATTTATTTATGAGCTGTAGCCTCCCCTTTTCCCTTGATGAATCGTATAAACTCCAAAAAACGTAGATTTTCTACAAAAAATTTTAGACCATAAATTTTTCATGGACTATAGCCTTCGAATTTCTGATGGATGTCTGGCAAATCTTAAAAACATTAAAATGTGTAATTTCTCGATAAATAATGTTAATCCGACATTTATTGATAAACTGTGGCCTCCCCACAATTCCTTTGTCCTTGATGAATCGTATAAGCTCTAAAAACGTATATTTTCTACAAAAAATTTTAGATCATCAATTTTTCATGGACTATAGCCTTCGAATATCTGATGGATGTTTGGCAAATCTTAAAAACATTGCAGGTTTAAATTCTCGATAAATACTGTTAATCCGATATTTTTTTATGTACTGTAGCCTCCCCGTAATTTCTTTTCCCTTGGTGAATCGTATAAACTCTAAAAAACGAAGATTCTCTACAAAAAAATTAGATCATAAATTTTGCATGGACTATAGCCTTTGATTGTTTGACGGATTTTTGGCAAATCTTAAAAACATTACAATGTGTAAATTCTCGATAAATAATGTTAATCCGATATTTTTTATGAAATGTAGCCTCCCCGTAATTTCTTTTTCCTTGATGAATCGTACAAACTCTAAAAAACGTAGATTCTCTACAAACAAATTTAGACCATAAATTTTTCATGTACTGTTAGCCTTTGATTTTCTGACGGATTTTTGGCAAACCTTAAAAACATTACAACGTGTAAATTCTCGATAAATAATATTAATCCTATATTTGTTATGAACTGTAGCCTCCCCGTAATTTCTTTTTCCTTGATGAATCGTACAAACTCTAAAAAACGTAGATTTTCTACAAAAAATCTTAGACCATAAATTTTTCATGGACTGTAGCCTTTGATTTTCTGATCGATTTTTGGCAAATCTTAAAAACACTACAATATGTAAATTCTCGATAAATAATGTTAATCCGATATTTTTTTATGAACTGTAGCCTCCCCGTAATTTCTTTTCCCTTGATGAATCGTATAAGCTCTAAAAAACGTAGATTTTCTACAACAAATTTTAGATCATCAATTTTTCATGGACTATAGCCTTCGATTTTCTGATGGATGTTTGGCAAATCTTAAAAACATTGCAGGTTTAAATTCTCGATAAATACTGTTAATCCGATATTTTTTTATGTACTATAGCCTCCCCGTAATTTCTTTTCCCTTGATGAATCGTATAAACTCTAAAAAACGTAGATTCTCTACAAAAAAATTTAGACCATAAATTTTTCATGTACTGTTAGCCTTTGATTTTCTGACGGATTTTTGGCAAACCTTAAAAACATTACAACGTGTAAATTCTCGATAAATAATGTTAATCCTATATTTTTTATGAACTGTAGCCTCCCCGTAATTTCTTTTTCCTTGATGAATCGTACAAACTCTAAAAAACGTAGATTTTCTACAAAAAATCTTAGACCATAAATTTTTCATGGACTGTAGCCTTTGATTTTCTGATGGATTTTTGGCAAATCTTAAAAACACTACAATATGTAAACTCTCGATAAATAATGTCAATCCGATATTTTTTTATGAACTCCCAGATAGCACAAGTACGTTTTATGGACATCCAATGGACGTACATCTGTGTACATTGGAACGTCCAATGGACGTCCCGCTAAGGTACAATGGACATCCGATGGACGTCCAACGAATGTCCAGAGTTCACAAAATTGGATGTCCATAGAACGTCCGCTACAAACGTACATTGTACGTTGTATTGGAGCTTTCAGTGTACACCTTATGAACATTCAATGTACGTCTTATGGACATTGTAGGGCACTTTTCAGAAAGCAATCTAGTATCCATAATTTTGTGAATACATAGCAAAAAGCCATAGGAAATAGTTCCTTATAATACTAAACTTATACTTAAAAATATTACACAAAAGACCTTTTTTATTTCTCTTTACTATAACTTCGTTATAATATATACTTTATTATAGGAACTAGGAACTTCATTAATGCACGACTGCACTTGCACGATAAACAGAAAACACAAATATATCACAGGATGTATTTTCATAAAGACGAGATTCAGATAATGACGCCCTAAGAAGCATGCACATTAAAAGAGGTTTAATCTCTGTTCTGTTTCTGTTCCAAACTATTTTTAGAGTCAGTACCGTTGTTGTATATTACAAGCGCGTTTGCCATTCTGTGAATTATCATAAATAAACCATCTTTCAGTATTCCACAACAATTAACAGCGATAATCCCCTAAAAGTACCTGCCTAATACTACCTTTCACGACCGATAGCGCGAAGAGCGACAACGTTGTCAAGAAGATTCTCATTTAGTTTGTATTGGGACTTAATATAATAGTCGCGTTTTGTGTAAAATATCCATGGACCACAAATGGATGTCCAATGTACGTTGAAATCAAACGTCCAATGGACGTCCCGTAATGTACGTACATAGTACGTCCAGTTTTGGTCCATGGACGTTTGGACTTTAAATGTACGTTATATGGACGTACATCGGACGTTGTGTGCTATATGGGCTGTAGCCTCCCCGTAATTTATTTTCCCTTGATGAATCGTATAAACTCTAAAAAACGTAGATTCTCTACAAAAAAATTTAGACCATAAATTTTTCATGGACTATATATAGCCTTTGATTTTCTGACGGATTTTTGGCAAATCTTAAAAACATTACAATGTGTAAATTCTCGATAAATAATGTTAATCCGATATTTTTTTATGAACTGTAGCCTCCCCGTAATTTCTTTTCCCTTGATGAATCGTATAAATTCTAAAGAACGTAGATTCTCTACAAAAAAATTTAGACCATACATTTTTCATGTACTGTAGCCTTTGATTTTCTGACGGATTTTTGGCAAACCTTAAAAACATTACAACGTGTAAATTCTCGATAAATAATGTTAATCCCATATTCTTTATGAACAGTAGTCCCCCCGTAATTTCTTTTCCCTTGATGAATCGTATAAACTCTAATAAACGTTAGATTCTCTACAAAAAAATTTAGACCATAAATTTTTCATGGATTGTAGCCTTTGATTTTCTGAAGATTTTTTGGCAAATCTTAAAAACACTACAATATGTAAATTCTCGATAAATAATGTTAATCCGATATATTTTTTTATGAACAGTAGCCCCCCGTAATTTCTTTTCCCTTGATGAATCGAATAGACTCGAAAAACCGTAGATTTTCTACAAAAAATTTTAGACCATACCTTTTTTATTTGATTTTCGGCAAATCTTAAAAACATTACAACGTGTAAATTCTCGATAAATAAAGTTAATCCGATATTTATTTATGAACTGTAGCCTCCCCTTTTCCCTTGGTGAATCATATAAACTCCAAAAAACGTAGATTTTCTACAAAAAATTTTAGACCATAAATTTTTCATGGACTATATAGCCTTCGAATTTCTGATGGATGTCTGGCAAATCTTAAAAACATTAAAATGTGTAATTTCTCGATAAATAATGTTAATCCGACATTTTTTTGATAAACTGTGGCCTCCCCACAATTCCTTTTTCCTTGATGAATCGTATAAGCTCTAAAAAACGTAGATTTTCTACAACAAATTTTAGATCATCAATTTTTCATGGACTATAGCCTTCGAATATCTGATGGATATTTGGAAAATCTTAAAAACATTACAATGTGTAAATTCTCGATAAATAATGTTAAACCCACATTTTTCGAACAACTTTGGCCTCCCCGAAATTGCTTTTTCCTTGATGAATCGTATAAACTCTAAAAAACGTATATTTTCTACAAAAAATTTTAGACCATAAATTTTTCATGGACCTTCGAATTGGACTTTTTCATGGACCTATAAACTCTAAAAAACGTAGATTTTCTACAACAAATTTTAGATCATCAATTTTTCATGGACTATAGCCTTCGATTTTCTGATGGATGTTTGGCAAATTTTAAAAACATTACATGTTTAAATTCTCGATAAATAATGTTATTCCGATATTTTTTATGAACTGTGGCCTCCACGCAATTTCTTTTTCCTTGATAAATCGTATAAACATTAAAAAACGTAGATTTTCTACAAAAAATATTATACCATAAATAAAGCCTTTGATTTTCTGATGGATTTTTGGCTAATCTTAAAAACATTACAATGTGTAAATTCTCGATAAATAATGTTAATCAATCATTTTTTTAATAAACTGTAGCCTACCCGCAATTGCTTTTTGCTTGATGAATCGTATAAACTCTAAAAAACGTAATTTTCTACAAAAAATTTTAGACCATAAATTTTTTTGATTTTTTGATGGATGTTTGGCAAACCTGAAAAACAATACAATGTTTAAATTCTCGATACATAATGGTCATCCGATATTTTTTTATGAACTGTGGTCTCCACGCAATTGCTTTTCCCGTGATGAATCGTATAAACGCTAAAAAACGTACATTTTCTACAAAAAATTTTAGACCATAAATTGTTCATGGATTATAGCCTTTGTTTAGTGTGGCCATTGTATTTCTCCTTTTTCCTGAATAAACACTCAAAAACGTAGATTTTCATCAATAAATTTTTTATTCATTTTTTCATGGACTTTTAAAATAAAAAAATTATATATTTTATATTATTTATTTATGACATAGCATTACATTCATGATATACCAAAGTACCAAAAGGTTAGGTTACGATAAATAACGACAAAACTTAACCTAAAAACAAATATAAACAACATACCAAACGAATCTTTGAAACAATGGTCAAACATACTTACTCTAATATTAGTTACATTTAGATTTTGACACAAAATATAGCTGTTTAGTCAACGGTATTGATCTATGTTTAGATGTTTTCTCTACGGTATTGATCTATGTTTAGATGTTTTCTCTACTTTTTATAATATTATTTTAGCTACCATTGTACATATATCGTCTAATGCACTTTTTTGAAAAATATTGTTTATTTTTTGGTATGGCCTGATAGGTTTTCAGCCTCGACCAGAGATCGCTACAATACTCGAATGATTTTCCCCTTAACTTTGATACACATTTTAGTAGAGACGATATAAAAACTTGATGAAGTATGAAATAAATACATAAAAACTACAATACATTGGCTACCGTAAAATGGGGTGAATAGGAACGGTTTTCAACTTTCAACTGAAAAAAAAATGTCACTAACACATATTGCAAACATAAAATTTATGCATTGTTATTTGGGTCTTACCTTCCTCTTTTCATATTTAGATGTTAATAAATTAAAAAGTTAATACTTTAATCACAAAATAATCAAAACCTGGTGTTCCTATTCACCACAAAGTGGGGTGAATGGGAACATCTGTTTAAAAACTATTGTGTTCCTATTCGTACATGTGTATGGTTAATAAAAACAGGCAAAAAGTGTCTAGGGTGTAAAGTAACATACACAAATAAATATAAAGTTTGTATTGTTGGAAACATATGAATGGTGGGCTGCAACAATGTTGTAAGCAACATATTGGGTCAAAGTGAGGTTTTAATGCAATATTATTGTATATCCAAAGACCAATGCGAGCATCTTTCAATCTGGCCAAAAACATTTTGCCTTCCCTGAGTTTTTCGTACCGCAATGTTGGTATCCGTATGTTCATAAATAGCTTATGTCAATATGATTTTTTCATCTCCTGCATAATCTCAATTCTGTCGCTTACAACATTGTTGCAGCCCACCATTCATATATTGTTGAAATGAAAAATATTTTTTAAAGTCTAATTTGGCATTTTTCTCTGAAAGACTATTAACAAGTTATTTTAATCGTCTAGGAAACTTGTCTTTAGCTATTATGTATTCATTCCTGCCTGGTCCTGTTTTTCATTCCTCAACTATTTTGCGCCACATATCATCATGGTTCTTGTTGCGTCTTGACATACATTTAAACTTTTTGGACAGCAGTTCTGATTATTGCAGAAACCCGTATAAATATTTATTTCAAATTTACGGAATCCACATTTGGTCCTTCGAGCCGGATGCTGATAATGAGTGCCCATAATAATTGGAAAAATTGTGTTCATTAATACCACACGTGGTTTAGAACCCTGGTAGAAGTTGGTTTTGGATTGGAGATGATAGCTAACCGCTAGAAACACGTTTTGCAAGGCATGGTTCTTTCTATTCTCTTTGTGTGGATCAATATAATATGTATAATTTGTTGTTAGATGAGATATTGTTTCGTTTGGTCTTACTCTATGGAGATATTAGATAAAAAAAGTAATTTCTAATATGTGGGGTGAATGGCAACACGGTAAATATTATGTTCCTATCCACCCCACATATCTCAAATTCATAACGTGAAGAGTAATAATTGTTGTTA
The DNA here is from genome assembly GCF_917563875.1 of Diabrotica virgifera virgifera. Classification (NCBI taxonomy): domain Eukaryota; kingdom Metazoa; phylum Arthropoda; class Insecta; order Coleoptera; family Chrysomelidae; genus Diabrotica; species Diabrotica virgifera. Next base: position 83,752,657 of record NC_065445.1, on the reverse strand, counting down.
ACAAAAAAAGTTAACAGATAAATCAAAATACCATCATGTTATATTGTTGTAAAGGTTAGAATAAACAAAAAACAATACTCTTCAATCCATTTTGACAGACATTTTGTACTTACTGAGAAAGTATTTTAGGATGAGAAATATCCTCAAAATTAACGACTTTGTTTGCACGCCGAGAACATAGGAACCAGTGACGCCAACAACACAAACCTAAATTTCCTAAAGCCATATCACGTTAGTCAACTTGAAAAAAATTAAATAGCCCAACGAAAGTAATATATATGTTTAGGAAGATTATTGTAATTGTTTAGTAAAGTTTTGTTCCTATTCACCCCACTGTTCCTATTCGCCCCATTTTAGGGTACGTGATGAGATAAACACAATTGGCTATGAGGTTCGACGGTAGCGCTGTCTCGCGGTTTGAAACTTGTACTTTTGTGATAAAATTGGTGTATGTGAAATATACAAAACGAGAAAAATAAATATTTATCTAGAAAAACACAAATTATTAACTGAAATATTATTGTAACCTGCTTACTGAACGAATTCACATAATTAATAGTAAAAGTAGAAGTTTAATATATAAATTCGTGCGACTGGATCACTGCTTACGCAAGAGGCCATTGAGGAAAAGAAGAAGTTTATGTGAAATTTAGAGGTTACCTCTGTTTTTATTGGCTTTGAAACTTGTACTTTTCTGATAAAATTGTTCTAACAGCGCTGGGGAAAACTGTCAAATCCCTTCTACTCATCGGCTCACAGCCAATACCAGCTTCTGCAGAATATTATGCTGGGAAAGAATAGGAAAGCGTAGTATTGGAAGGCGACAAATGTCATGGCTACGCAACATCAAAGAGGGTTTAATTGCTCGCAGCAGCTTTTTAGGGCAGCTGTAAGTAAACAGAATACAGATAGTCGTGATAATCGCCAACCTTCGAAAGAAGAAGGCATCTTGAGAAGAAGATATAAAATTGCAAGTTATGCAGTCAGTTGACATTAAGTAGGCATTCAGTTGTTGGCAGCAGTAGAGGTGTGATTGATGATGAAAACGAAAAAAGTGAGTACTTATTGTTCAGTAATAAAATTCTACGTAAAAGAATTTTAATTTTTTTACTTAGCAAAAACATTTTTGTTTACATTAGTAGTGTTTTGTATTTTGACAACGGCACCCGAGTGGGCGTCGAAACGTTAATAAAATTATTTTTTCAATTTAATTGTGGCTTATTTCCCATCTAAATAGTTAATCATAAAAATGACACAAGGAAATAGCTTCAGAACAATACGTAAAAGAAGGTTTAACACCGCCCGAAATTCGTTTGAGACTTCTAAATTACATGGCAACTCCTCACCTTCAATACCCTCCGCAAAGAACGGAAGTCGAGTTTAAACTGAACATGAAATCGGTCCACACAAAACTGATAAAAAAAGTGCAATCACACAAGAAATCATCGACAAGGAACATGATATGGTTTTGAAATATTAGCGTATAAAGCCCCGTAAAATTTCTAATGCTCTGATGCCGTCCAATGGCCGTGCTGGTCAGTGTTACATCAGAAATTGCAACCAGAAACAGGAAAAAGGTTTGCGGAAGATGTGTACTGCTTGTACTGACTTAGAAATACAAACGCATTCGCATAGATCTGGCTCCCTTAAAATTTCATCTGTTTTCAAAACTTAAACCTTCCCAACTAGTCAGCACTTCATCTAATCAAGAATCCATTGCGGCTGTAGATGATGTATCACTTCCAGACAAAACGAAAGAGAAGCTTTGGCGTTCGTTGGAGCACCATTGGATGAAATAAGAGGATATTGTTTTGAAACAAAACTTCTCTGAACGCATAAATTTTCGTTTCCATTATTAGAACCAAGAACTTTTTAGACACCACTTTGTCAGATCACATCTATTTGTAGTTTTTTTATCCAATTCTAACTTTCTTTTATTTCCATTCTTTGGCAAAGCCTTTAGATTTGAAAAGTCGAAAAGAAATACACGGGATATTATTCGGGCTATTTATCGGCCTGTGTCTTTATAAATTTATAAAAAGCTCAGGCACCAGATAGTTACCAAGGATTCTGCACTCCGACTTATAGAGAATTTCCTCTGTGTTTAAATAAAAGGGAGTTTGTGAATTTATTTAATAGAGATATTAACAAGTAACCCAGTCAACAGATTTAGGACATGCTACTAAATTATGAAGCTAAACTAGCATGACTAAAAACCTATATTGTCAAAACCCAAACCGTGTGTAACTTTGTAATTAACCTACACGAACATTCATATTCTCCTATTAAAATTGTAAATACCTTTCAAAAAACTATTAACAAACAGTTCGTCTTATTATAACTATTCTGTTATGGTTTATGGGCATTTTAAGCTGCCTAAATAGATTGTCACGGACAATCAAACTGCCGAATTACAAAGAAGGATCACCTTAGCATGGGCCGCATATGGAGCTCTATCAGACATCTTTAAGAGCAACTTGCCAAATTAAAAAAGAAGACGTTCGACCAATATGTGCTTCCAGCCATGACTTACGGCGCCGAAACATTATCGTTAACCCAGGCCACAGCAACCAAACTGTGGCTCAAAGAAGTATGGAACGGTCACTACTTGGACTGACTCTCAGAGACAGGGTCAGAAACGAAGAATTCAGAAGAACCGGCGTCACAGATGTCATAGAGCGAGTAGCATGGCTGAAGTGGAATTGGGCGGGCCATGTAGCCAGGATGAAGGACGGGAGGTAAATCCAAAAAATTACAGTGTGGAGACCAAGAGCAGACAGAAGAAGTAGAGGCTGACCACCTACACGATGGACAGACGACGTCAAAAGGATTGCTGGGAATTGGTTACAGGAAACCCAAGATCAACAAAACTAGAAGAAATTAGGGGAGGCCTATGTTCAACTTTGGATGCAGAAGGCTGGATGATGATGATGAAATAGATGGCGTTGTATTATCGATACCTCCTAGGCATCGATACTATGTCCTTTTTGTAAAAGAATGTCTGTCTTCGACCTTAATGTGCTACACCCAGTTTTGACCGAAGGCAGTGATAAGTTGAATACATGCTAGCTCCAATATAGAGCGAAACATGTCATAATTTGAACAGACGACAAACTTATAACTAATAGGGCATTCATGTATTCTAGTGCGCACTAAAGCTATTTTTTCTGGAAGTAGAATTACTTCGAGCTCTCCAAAGATATTAAAATCTAATATTGTTAAAAAATAATGTAGGTAAACATTTATATTGAAATGTAATTTTTCTACTGAAACGAAAGTGAACAATTAGTAGAACAGTTCTTGTTATACGTAACTATGCTTCTCTTTGACTTGACTCTAAGAGGTAGTCGTACAATCCTGTCAGTACCATATCACCAGAAAAAAAAATATAATGAATAACTAACGAAACCAAAATCAATTATTTCAATATACCTTTACATTGGTCCTTCGAGTCGGATTAAATAACTATTAAATTAAAATTGTAAATTTTAGCACATTTAAAAAGCTTTAAATTTCGTTAATTGATTTAATTTTAGTCGGATATGTAGAAGACGAACTGTTTGTAAACATTTATAAACGATCGAATTAATATACTTTTAAAACGCTATACCAATATAACAACACAACATTTTGATATCCGCTGCATATACATATAAATATAATAACTTACATAACTTAGTCAAACAAACATTAAAAAAATGATTAACTATTAAATAAGCTTTGGTATCTTATTGCAAAATATAATTGTTGCAGAAGCAAAGCGCTCGTGGTCTTCACCAGAATCCTGAGGATTTGCCACCTGGGGGATTTCTGACGCGTATGGAGGACTTCCTGTCTGGATCAAGCTCCTCTGCAAAATAAAAAAATAGATATAGTCTTCTTTAAAACTCAATATATAATATAAACAAACACAAAAATGTAAGCGATACTTGAGAGCAAAATAATCGACTCACTTGCTGAATAATTGTACACGTGGAATTTCCTAAACCTGTTGTCTGATTTGAGTGATTTTTTTATTATGTTATAGCCTTATTATTTAAGAAAATCGATGTAATATTTTGTTGCTATACAGGTAAAGGTCATTTTATACCGGGTGTAACAATCATACTGTGTTTTTTTTTAAAGTTCGGAACACCCTGTGAAGTATTCTAGCATATAAAAAATATTTAAATTAAAATTCAATTGTAGGCTTAGGCTTTATTAACATTTTCTTTTTTGACTCATTTGCTTATGTTGGATAATAAAAAAGTTAGGTACGTTTAAGAAAAAAAAACACCCTATGATTGTTACACCCGGTATAAAATGACCTTTACCTGTCTAGCAATAATAATATTACATCGATTTTTTTAAATAATAAGGCTGTAACATACTAAAAAAATCACTTGAATCGGACAACAGGTTTAGGAAATTCGAGACTTCTATCGTGTACAATTCAGCAAGTGAGTATTATTTTGCTCTCAAGTGTAGATTATAGCTGATAAAAATATATTTTTAATATGGTTTAAAACGTTATTCTGTCTTAAGATTTGTTATCTCAATCAGTGACTCAATAATTCCCCTCTCTCTCTCTCTCTCTCTCTCTCTCTCTCTCTCTCTCTCTCTCTCTCTCTCTCTCTCTCTCTCTCTCTCTCATGTCTCTGATTTTTTTCCTTCCAACTTATTCTGATCCTTGTCACATTAAGATTGACTCTCAAGCTATGAGACTCAGTGAAAGATAGTCATTGCAAGGAGTTCTCATCCTCAACATACGCGTTCCAAAGGCAAATAGGGAACATTGTACGGTTATACAGTGATGAGCTAGCTAATAACCGGCAAAGTAACGCAAAATGTGGAAAACATGATACATTTTGAAGTATAAGGAGGAGTATCGGAGGAGTACGACAACTGTCCCTGTGACAGGAGAATTTTATAAAATAGTCCTGTCACGGACGTCTAAAGGAGGGAAACTATGTAATGTAATGTTTATTTATACATTTATATCGATTATTTCCACCACTGCTAGTTTCATCCCTTTTTATTTCACAATGTACAGTAGAGCGTCGATAATCCGAACTAATCGGTACAGGGGTAGGTAGTTCGGATTATCAAATTGTTCGGATTATCGAACTATGTTCAAAATATGTACATACAAAGTTCATAAGTATGGTTTGTTCAACAGTAAATGGTTTGAGTTCAATAGTGCGGTCGTAAATATTATTAAATTTATCTGACCTGGCCCATTGTTAAAACCCACCCGGAGCGATAAGCCACCGAGGTAGACAGAGTTGGTCTTTTGCAATTAACACTGACTAGACGGTACTCCCATAATAAAGCCTAAAATAAATTTTACCTGAAACCGGGCCTTTTATACTATTATCGGTTAATCCGGGCTGTTTATATTGGTAACTAATTTAACCATTTACTGTTTAACATACCATACATATTATGTACATACGTTTTAGTTACAAGGTATAAAACACCTGCATAATAAACAAATATATTGTATGTATTTCTGCATAAACAAAACAAAAATCCGCGGTCATATTTTGCTCATATCGTCATATTAAATCCAAAAATTCGGTCCGCGATCATATTTTTAATTTTATAATTTTTTTTGTGTTCGGATTATCATGGTTCGGATTATCGACGCTCTACTGTATTTGTTTTCCATCTTTTGCGTTATTTTGCCGGTTATTAGCGCGGTCATCACTGTATAGGACAAAAGGTTACAAGTGAATAAGTGGAGTTGCTGATTGAATATCAAATACATACTCATACGTATACACATGCATACCTACGAGGTGTTCAATCAACAAATCACCAGACAGCCATACCACAACTGTATCATTTCGATAATTTTGACGCTCAATTTTAAATTATTATTTAAGCCAACTCTGAATAATAGTAGTTCATAGTACCTAGTTTTATCCCTACCCAAAGACAGACATGCTTAGACATTGCAACGGAAGATTCACTCTCTTGATTGTTGGCCGCCGAAAGCAACAGACCTCTCTCAGTAATAACCGCTAGTTACCGCGTGGAGAAAAGTACCGCGAATTTCTCTCTTTATTGCTGACTACCAAAAACAACAGAAGTGTAAAGATAACTATCTCGCTCTGGTTTTTGAAGAGAATCTCGAGACTCTCGAAGATAATAACGTGTTGATCTCTACTCTCTCAGTAATTATACCACTAGTTAACACGAAGTTAACGAAGTATGCGACAACGTGTGTAACCTGCATATGAGACGTTGATCGATGCGCGAGTGTAACAGTGACTTTGGCAAAACAATTTATAAACTTAATTAGATATTGTCTGCATAACAAAATTACTTTTCTCAATTCCCCAGAACCTGAACTCATGCTTTTTTAATACTTTCCAATTTGCTGTACTTTTACGTCCGAGATATATATTTACTCTAGTTCAGGTTCTCTAGCATTCGTCTTTTTTTATACAATGTCCGTATGCTTCGTTGTTCTAAGCTTTTTGTACTGTATGTACTTTCCCTAGGCTCTTTTGTGTTATCTTCTTTGCCAGTTACTTCTGTTTTCCTTTGTTTCTTAGTTATTGTCTAGCTTTCCTTCCTATTACATTAATGTAAATTTAGTGTCAAAGTTGCACGAGAAATTGTACAAAAGTAATTGCCTCAAATTACATCTATTAACTTATTCCTAACGTATTTGATTGAGTCGGTTAAACATTTCTTTGTTGTTGTTTTTCTAGGTTTCTATGTGCATCCACAATATTTGCTGTTAATATTGCCTGAACCATTTAATTAATCTGTACCGAAATAAATCAATAAAACACTTAAATAGATAAGTTTTACTTACGAGTAAGAGAAAATGTACTCTCTTGTATATTTCTTTGACCTTCTGGTCTCATTCCCCTCATGGAAGGAGTCGATACATTTGATTCCGGCAAAGTTGGTGTCGGACACGGATCATCTAACAGTTTGATCTAAAAACAAAAAAAAGCATTTATATAAGAGAAGCCTACTTATAACGAATCGAGTCGACATTCATTTCACTTATTCCCCGTTAGAGGGCGTTCTAACCATACTGCGATATAAATAGTTTTAATTTATATCGAGAAACTACGGTCGTGTTAGTGTAAATTTGTCTTCCTCAGAGCCTCCTTGAGAACAGGTAGACCTAGAAATAGTACTACCGGAGGATGGCAGGAGACAGATTTAAATCAAAACGAAACTGTAGATTTTCTAATTTTACCTACTTATAACCTTCTGCATTCAGAATTCTATCGAGTCCGTCGCTTGTAGCATTTCATTTACATTTTTGATCGATTGTATAGGATGGTCTGGTGAGTACAATAGTTCCTTTCGATATGTTTACATGTCGCACCTCCCGCTCATAGAGTGTCATAAGTCAAAAAAGCAAAGTTTCGAGAAAAAGACGTTTAAAGTTTGTCCTACAACATTTTCGGGTTTAATTCAAAAACTATTAAAATTAGAATAATAACTATTTTAGTCAATTGACAATGGTTTTCGAAGCTCTATAAAATAGAGTATTAGGATTAGGTATATTAAAAATATTTAAAAAAAATATTTTTTTAACTAAACTGTGTTTTCTAAATATAATTTGCTATTTCAATGGCCGGTGATATCTTACTGATAAGTCCTTGAAGGAACGTCAACCTCACCACCTTCAAGGGACTTCTACAGGCCTAGGGCATATTAATCTCTGGTACGAAGAAATCCACTCTGAACTTTCTATGGATAATGTCGCATGAATATCCTTTCAACAGTAAAATTTTCGTTTCAAATTTAATGTAGAACATTTTTGTACAGAATATTGTTCACGCTAAACCGCTTAGGTTTAGAAATAATGACGAAAAACGTAAAAAACTAAAAACTTACCGACTTCTCCCCTCCCCCTCCCCTCAAACAAGACGCTCAAAATGGTGTAACTTTTTACTGAACAATATGTGGACCGTACAGAACAATTTGGTGTTGGAGGAAAACTTTTATTTTGGATGACGGGGTTAGGCCTTTTTTAGGCCTAATCATACTATACTACCTCCGTAACTTTGGAACCGTTAAAGGGGTGATACACACGCGAGTAAGTAAGCGAACTTATGGCTCGCGACCTTTTTCGCGCGTGTATCACCGCAAGTACGCGTACTGTAAGTCCGCCGAGTAAGTACGCCGTCGATCCAACAAGTTTGAAATCTTACTCGTAACCCGTACGTGTATCACTGCCACGAGCCACGAGCCTCGAGCCATCATGTTATTGCGTTTAAAGTTACACTTATATTTTCACTAATTAAGCAAATTGCCTAGAAAAAATCGTTTATTGTTGAAAGGAGACAAGTTACATTTTATAAGTTTTGAGAAAACCGTAAAACACTATTTTAAGCTATACTAATTTATTTTGATTATTTGTTTTTGAGTAAACCTAATTATTTATAGGCTGTTTTATCCTCCTGATGAATATATTACCATCCTATCTATGATATTTTGTTTGTTTATGCCTACCTTGTATTAAATTAAAATAGATAAAAAACAAGTGCTATACTTCACATCATGATTTTGACAGCTTACCACACTTATAAAAAATCAAATTATTCTTCTATTTAACAAAACCTGATCAAAAAAATAATCAAACTCTACTAAAAAACATAAGATTTTAGCAAAATTAGGTACACAGAAAATAAAAAATTTAACCACGAGGACAGTTTCTAAATTTTTTGCTACCGACGGCGACCGCGATCTTTAAAACCGCGTACTTTAAGTCTGCCGTGTATCACCGACGGCGAGCCGAGTAAGTCCGCGATCTTTAAACCCGCGTACTTAAAGATTGCGTGTGTATCACGCGCTTTAGTTTTAGGAGGATTATGCATAGGACCTTTTTTGTTGAAAATTTAATGCAGAACATTTTTGTATAGAACAACATTGTTTACACTAAACCGCATAGTTTTAGAAATATTGACAAAAAACTTAAAAAACTACTAATTTGCCGACTTATCCCCCCACCTCCCCCCCAAACCCATCGCTCAAAATGGTGTAACTTTTGAATGAACAATATGTGGACTATATAGAACAATTTGGTGTTGTAGGATAACTTTTACTTTCGATGTCTGTTCGATGTTAAGTCTGCCGTGTATCACCGACGGCGAGCCGAGTAAGTCCGCGATCTTTAAACCCGCGTACTTAAAGATTGCGTGTGTATCACGCGCTTTAGTTTTAGGAGGATTATGCATAGGACCTTTTTTGTTGAAAATTTAATGCAGAACATTTTTGTATAGAACAACATTGTTTACACTAAACCGCATAGTTTTAGAAATATTGACAAAAAACTTAAAAAACTACTAATTTGCCGACTTATCCCCCCACCTCCCCCCCAAACCCATCGCTCAAAATGGTGTAACTTTTGACTGAACAATATGTGGACTATATAGAACAATTTGGTGTTGTAGGATAACTTTTACTTTCGATGTCTGGGTTTGGGTCTAGTTATACCATACTATTATAAATGTTTAAATTGAGAAAATTACTGTAAAAATGAATAAAACACCTTAAAAGTCATGATAATTCTCATATAAAAGGAAGTCCCGCCAAAAGAATACCAACTGAAGTTCTTCGCAACCCTTGTTGAATTTTATTAGAGATTTTCGTAGGTCCGATAAACAAAATTTAACGTTAACTGAATTAGTGAGAAGAGGAGTCCAAATTTGAAGACAGATGAGCGAAACAGACTATTTAATACCTTTTTGTAAACTTTAAGATAAATTAATGTTGTTTTATAATCAAAATTTAACCCTCACGCACAAGATGTAGTCCATGTGACTAATAACTTCAGTGAGAACTTGGGTTTATTATTATGTACAAATTGCTACAAATAAACTCCATCCAGATATTTTTCGATCAAACTAAAAAAAAATTGCTCTATTGTTCCTCTTGGGCAACTCATCCGTGGACACACTGTATATAGACGTAACCATTCAAACCAATTTTGTGGTATTTACTGGTGTCAGGGCTAGCCATTATCGCGCCCCTTAACAAAATATTGAAATAATGAACACACAGGTTCCTTACTACTACTCAGTTGTTTTGACATTTTGTTTTTTTATGAAATATGACAAATAATTGCTTATTCCCATTATTTTAGCTTTGTTTACATTCCACACAACTTCATATCAATAAAAATTATCGATAGTAGCTCTGGAAATAAAACCACCAACAGTTTCTAACTGTAATTTATACTCTATAAAGGTGAATTGATATAATGTTATTTGATATGAATTGTTTTTTGAGTATTGTACCCTCGGAGATCGCTGGGAAAATTTACACTCAAAATAACATAATTCAGTTTGGCAACACTGTGTGAATGTTAATAGTAACATATCACTTTTAATATAAACAGAACTGTAATTTAGTCCAGACAAATTAATATATTTTTTTGGCAACAAAAATGAGATTTTTCAACCAAATAATGTTTCAAATATGATGTGCAAAATAATTTTTAATTGGGTTCTGCTAATGAGCTTGCTTTTTTTGTCATTAAAGTAGAAAAAACTTTAAATTTTACTCATTAAATCATTATCGTCCAGTTATCGTCTTATTATTTTAACTGTACTAATATCCGTCGACTAATTCTGAATGATTAATGGCTTGTTAAAACATTTTATGTGTAGCGGCTTCTGGAATGTCTTAAAAATATCGAATTTCATTGATAAATGCGCATATCCCACCGATCTTCGTTTCGACCATACTAATTATTTTCTTTAAATAATATTTTATTGACATTATGATGTATACCACTCAAAATAATTCAAATGAATCTAAAATTATTGTTAGGCATTTATAAACAGTCCCTTATGCTCTTAGAGGAAATAATGTATTTTGGCTTCTACGGCGCTACAGCCCAAGTCGTGCCCTGGCCTCCCCCAGCATCCGTCTCTAATTATCTCTGTCCCTGGCTGCCCTCTCCAGTTATCCACTCAATATCACTTTAGCATCGGTTCCTATACTTCGTCTATCGACCATACTGCCGCTAATCATTCTACTATGTGTTATATCATTATCCATTCTTAAAAGGTGACCTGTCCAGCGCAATATTTGTATTTTTGCATAATTTGCTATAGAGCAGCGTTTCCCAACCGGTGGGTCGCGACCCACTAGTGGGTCGCGGGCGAATTTCAGGTGAGTCGCGGCGTGGCTCTTAAAAGAGCTGAGTAGCATACCGACCGGTTTTATCACACTGGCTCTCTTACTCGGATCCAAACACTCGGTTCTTGTTCTCACTCTAGCTCATGTATTTGCCCGAGTAATACCTAACATACGACACTGGCTTGATACTCTTTCTAGCGTTGTTTTCGTTTAAAAGTACTGAAGTTTTCATTACTTTTTATGCTATTTACTGATGGAAAACTGGCTGAAAAGTGGGTCTTGTGTTAAGAGAAAACTGCAATCTACTGGTGAAGATGAACTTAATTGTCCATCTACTAGCAATGACGCTAAAATGTCTACAGTATTTTCAAATGTTAAGAGAGGGAAGAAAATGTTACGAAAATATTGTCCTGAATACCTTCAATACCGATTCACGTTCATAGGTACCGAAGAAGAACCTATAGATAACGAAACCTTGGATAACGAAAGTAAAAAGCCTTCAAAACTTCATTTCAACCACATTTCAACTAAACATCCAGAAACCTTAAATATACCTTTGATGTTTTTTCAAACTGATTTCGACTCGGTGGTTTCGAATGTGGCGTCTGCGTCTGGGTAAAGTAATCGATAAAATTATCATTGGCTCTTTTACTACCTGTCTTTGCTAATAGCAAAAAATAACACTCCGCATATAGCAGGCGAGAACCTTATTTTGCCCGGGGCAGAAATAATTTCGTCACTTCTGTTTAACGAAAAAGCGGGTAAACAGAAAATACCCCTATCCAACTACAGTGAAACGTAGAATCGAGGAAAAAATGTCTGTTAACGTAAAGAAGAGTTTAATATCTGCTATGAAAGAAACTGACTTTTATTCTTAACAATTAGACGAAAGTAGGGGAGCAAAGTATACTAAATGTGCAGTCACTCGAGCGCTTTGGGCACCTATTGGGTTGTGAAGAGTAGGTCCTAAAACCAAAAAAATTTAAGTAAAGTTTTCCTTTTTGGTAGGGACTTGTCCATTTTTAATGTAATTTTCAATTTCCAACAATCGTTTTTGTAGATTATAGCGCCATCTATCTATAATTCGACAAAATGTTTCGAATAAAAGTTGTTTTTCCATCAGTTCAGTTTTTCGATCTGATGTTCATTTCGCGAAATGTCGCGTGGTTCGTATTTAAAATATTAAATTTACCCCCCCTCTCTCCGTGGGAAGTCGTGTTTGGTATGATTCGATAAATTTTTGAAAAATATTGAGTACATATTATTTAATTTTTCGATCTGTCAGTCATTTCGCGAAATATTCGCTTTTTTCTTGTGAAACTTTGGGACTCATCCATTTCCTTACGCCCCGCTCAAATAGTCAGATTTTTGAAATATACACTGTTTTGCATGTACCTAACTTACCTTATCTTAATCTGGCGATTTCGAGTTTTTCTAAGGATAGATTTTTTTCGGCCCCCTTTTAACGAACTCCCCTGCATTAAGAGCCAATATATGGTAGAGGTGCATTTTCAGGGTACAAGGTTTCTCCCAATGTAATAATCTGACGTGCTCGAGTATCTGCAGAAATCCCCGCTTGGGCTCCCCTACCACATTGTTGAGAAAGTTAATTTAGTCCAGAAAGCCAGTGCTCATCCGCTAGGAAAAATATTCTAATTCGAATTTTTGCACAATCTTACTCAAAAAGGACCCCTTTTAACAAATTTGCATGTTGCCAGGACCAAAAGTTGGTCAAAAATTTTTTAAACGTTTTTTTTTTGTTTTTTTCCTAAAATTATTTTTTTTTGCATGGAACAATTTTTTTTAGGTTTTTTGGATCATTCCAAACAGAAAAGGTCTTTAGTGACTTTTCTCTAAAGTTGATAGTTTTTGACATATAAGCGATTAAAAATTGAAAAATTGCGAAATCGGCCATTTTTAACCCTCAAAAACTATGTGAAAAACTGAAATTTTGAATGTTGCCAAGGTAGGTAGATATTCTTTAAACATCTATTGATGAAATCCCGAAGAGTTTTTTGCAATACAATATTCAAAACTCCTTTGTTTTTTAATTGCTAATCAAGCGTGCGCGACACTATTTTCCACCGACAGTATGGTGCAAATGAAAGGAATAAATTCGTTATTTCGTAAACCGGCGACTTTAAGGAAAAATCCCTAAACAGGTCGATTTTTATTTTTAATTTATAATATTGTGGCATATATGGTATACTAGTGACGTCATCCGTCTGGGCGTGATGACGTAATCGATGATTTTTTTAAATGAGAATAGGGGTCGTGTGGTAGCTCATTTGAAAGGTTCTTCAATTCTCTAATCAGTAATGTAAACATTTACATAATTATTTATACAGGGTGTCCTTCTACTTCTTTTTTTGTCAAATTATTTAATTTAATAAAAATTTTTTGGACACCCTGTATAAATAATTATGTAAATGTTTATATTACTGGATAGAGAATTGAAGAACCTTTCAAATGAGCTAGCACACGACCCCTATTCTCATTTAAAAAAAAATCATCGATTACGTCATCACGTTCAGATAGATGACGTCACTAGTATACCATATATGCCACAATATCATAACATAAAAATAAAAATCGACTTGTTTCGGGATTTTTCCTTAAAGTAGCCAGTTTACGAAATAACGAATTTATTCCTTTCATTTGCACCATACTGTCGGTGGAAAATAGTGTCGCGCACGCTTGATTAGCAATTAAAAAACAAAGGAGTTTTGAATATTGTATTGCAAAAAACTCTTCGGGATTACATCAATCGATGTTTAAAAAATATCTACCTACCTTGGCAACATTCAAATTTTCAGCTTTTCACATAGTCCTTTTCTGTTTGGAATGATCCAAAAAACCTAAAAAAACTTTTTTTCATGCAAAAAAAATAATTTTAGGAAATAAACAAAAAAAAAACGTTTAAAAAATTTTTGACCACCTTTTGGTCCTGGCAACATGCAAATTTGTTAAAAGGAGTCCTTTTTGAGTAAGATTGTGCAAAAAATCCGAATTAGAATATTTTTCCTAGCGGATGCGCAGTGGCTTTCTGGACTAATTTGTTATGAATAGTAAAGTTTAATTTCAATGGAACAGTTGAAGTAGAAATGACATTTTGCCACACACTAAAGACCACTACAACTGACCAAGATATTTTCGATTCCTTGGATAGTTTTATTCGCGAAACTGAAACTAATTGGTCCAAATTTGTCGGGCTTACAACCGATGGAGGTGAGGGATGGGTCGCGAATACGAAAAAACATTTGAATTTGGGTCGCCAGGCATAAAAGGTTGGGAACCGCTGCTATAGAGCGTTCTTTGTAATATTGTTATAACTCGTGGTTGAATCTTATTCTCCGTATACCATAGACGCAAATGGGTCCCAATATCCTCCTTAATATCTTTATTTCAAAAGTATTATTAGGGTTTATTGTATTTTCTGTCATGATCCATGTTTCTACGGCATATATTGCTATTGGTCGTATGATGGTTTTATATATATTAAACTTTACTTCCCTATGGATGTCTTTTAATCCAAACACTTGCGACAGAGAGAAGTATGCTTTGTTAGCAAGCATTATCCGTTTCCGTATTTCCTCCTCCTCGCTGTCGTCCTCAGTTATCTGTATGCCCATGTATGTGAGCTGTTTTACTACTTCAATATCAGCGTCGTCTATTGTCAAATTCTGCAAGTTTCGTTGTTTCCTTGCTTGTATTAGGGCTTTAGTTTTATCTACGTTGACGGCTAGCCCTACTTCTTTCGCATTTTCTTCAAGCTCCACATAAAGTTCTGTGATGTCTCTTGCGGTTCTTACCATCAAGTTTACCTCATCTGCGTACATTACAGGCTGCTTAGACTTGTTAAACAATATATTTTTTGGGTTTACGAAAATTTTTCTTATAACATATTCAATACTATATAGCAGGGGTCACCAATTAGCGGACCGCGGTCCGCATCCGGACCGTGAGCTACTTTTGTGCGGACCGTAATTAAATTCAGAACATAGCGTTTGGCAATTTTAAAAATGTTTGGCCATGAAATTGTACATTATGTTTGACTCAGCTTATGTGTGCGAAGCCGCTTTATCAAGAATGAATTTTATTAAAAATCGGTACAGATCTCAGCTAACAGATGAATATCTCAACTCCCCAATGAGAATCAGTTGCACCAAACTCACTCCAAACTTCAGACAGGTTGTACATAAAAAAAAATGTCATTTTTCTCACTGATAATTAAATTTTGTAAAGAATGACAAATTTTCTGATTCGTTTTTTATGTGGATTCCTGTTCAAAAATGTCCCCTTAAAAAATCAGAAGGGGCCCGGGATGTTGGGCAAAACAATATTTTTATACAAATTCAAAATTACCTTTTAGCCCCGAAAGTTATTTAAAAAAAGTATCTTGTCAGTTTTTTCAAAAGTTGATGGTTTTTGAGTTATAAGCGATTTAAAATCTGAAAAATGTGAAAATACGCCTTTTCGAGATTTGAAAACTCATAAGTATGTAAATTATTAGTTTTCAGATTGCCAAGTGCCTAAACTGAAGTTTATAAATTCAATTTCAAGATCCTAACGAGTAATCGGGACTTACTTCAATATAGACCGTTGTTTTTAATTGTTAATTATGCTAGTCCACTCGACTTTGCAATTTATGGTGCGTCTCTGTCGCACTTATTATACATATTATACGTACTTATGCAAAAAATGCCCAACAAATACTTTGAATTTATTAAAATTTTATAATTTATTATTAACATATTTTTTTCTTAATGATTTATTTATTTATTCAATTAATTATTGCTAATGTGCTAATTAAATACGCCAATAAAAACAAACATTCGAAATTGAAATAAACCCCGATAACTCATATCAGAATTTTGAAATTGAATGTTTAAATTTAGGCACTTGACAACCGCAAAAATAATAATGTACACATGAATTTTCAAGCTTCGAAAATGCCTATTTTAAAGTCTATCAACTTTTGAGAAAAATGACCCAAAAATCCTAAAAACATATTTTCGGGAGCAAAAAAGGTGATGTTTTGGATTTATGAAAAAACTGTTAAAAACAATTTCTGCCTAAAAATTTCGCACTGCACCTTCCGATTTGTTTACCGAATTGGAACAACCAGACAGGTAGTCTTAACTCCAGACCCCGGAAGTGTCATAGGTTTTCGAAACGGACCCTCCGGGAATATAATTGGTGACCCCTGCTATATAGGGTGAGGCAGATAAAGGGCCTATTAGAAATATCTCGAGAACTACAGGCAACTGAATTATGAAAATTGGAATAAGGTGGTTTTGAAGAGTGATCTATTTAATGAAAATATTTTCATCTATTTGGTACTTCCGGTTATATATAACTTCGTTTTTTTTAATGGGACACCCTGTATATTTTTACATTTTTTCATTCTCCTAGATTTCTTCTTTCTTAAAATGCAAGGTTTTGTAACATTATACAGGGTAGGTTAAAAAATAATTACGTTTTTTTATTAATTTCGTAGCAATATTCACACCCTGTAGGATTGTAGTAGTTTGACATAATAAACTCTATTTATGTTCAAATGATTTTTAATATAGTCTACTATTGTTAGCAATTATTAATATAGCTAAATTTTTAATTTTAGTATACAGGGTGGGTCGAAACTCGGAATGAGTATTTTCTGAATTTTCTTAAATGGAACACCCTATATTTTAGTATTGTAATGAAATGATATTTCATGGTACTTTTTTACTTCTTAAACATTCCCTATACCTAACTGCTTTAATTTGTGCTTAATTGTTAATCGTACCAACAGTCTTAACTTCGTTGGTATTTTGATATCTCAACCATTATTGGCAATTTTAAGTATCAGTCTAGATTAATAGGTATTTATTTCCAAAAAATTATTTGTGATTGAATATTTTCACGGCCAACCTAATACAATTTCACATATTTTGTGTTGCAATTAATGTTTGGCTTGAATCACCAATAACTCACAAACTAAAGCAGTTAGGTATAGGGATTGCTTAAGAAATTAAAAAGTACCATAAAATAACATTTTGTTACAATACTAAAATATAGGGCGTTTCATTTAAGGAAACTCAGAAAATACTCATTCCGAGTGTCGACCAACCCTGTATACTAAAATGAAAAATTTAACTATACCAATAATTCCTAGCAATAGTAGACTATATTAAAAATCATTTGAACATAAATAGAGTTTATTCTGCCAAACTACTACAATCTTACAGGGTGCGAATGTTGCTACGAAATTAATAAGAAAACGTAATTATCTTTTAACCTACCTTGTATAATATTACAAAACCTTATATTTTAAGAAAGAAGAAATCGAGGAGAATCCAAAAATGTAAAAATATACAGGGTATCCCATTTAAAAAAAAGGAAGTAACAGTCAACTTCTGGTATAACCGGAAGTAGCAAAGAGACCAAAATATTTTCAATAAATAGTTCACACCTCAAAACCCCTATATTCCAATTTTCATGATTTTCTTACCTTTAGTTCTCGAGATATTATATGGGTCAATGTCAAAAATAAATTTTTTGAAATGTCACTTATACGTGTTAAATTTGTAAAAATTATTGTAAAAATAGATAAAACACATTAAAAAAGTAATGATTATGCTCATAAAAAACGAAGTCCCACCAGAGAAGTCCCATAGAAAACGTTTTGCAATCATTTCTTGAATTTTATGAGAAATTTTCGTAGGTCCGAAAAACAACATGTAATAGTAACTAAATTAGTTAGAAGAGGAGCCCAAATTTCGAGACAGATGAACGAAAAAAACTTTATTTGATTCCTTTTTGTAAATTTTAAAATTAATTAGTGTTGTTTAAGACAATCAAAGTTGAACCCTCACGCACAAGTTGTACGTACAACTTCAGTGAGGAACTGAGTTTATTATATGTATAATTTATTTTCTACGAATAAACTCCATTATTATTATTATTATTATAATATTATCTGCCTCACCCTGTATAGAGTCGAGAAACACAAGAAATCAAACAGTACGCAAGGATCGAAAAATAAATAGGAACAATTTAATTTAATCGTACTCACCTTAAGTACTTTAGGTGTTATTTCAAGATACTCATCATCATCATATCTTGACGGCTTGATCTTATCCAATTCCTCAGGATTATATACATATGGTGCAAATACTGGGGTTTCAACAAAGTGGCCGTGCCCTTCCACAACTCTTAACTGCCCCTCGTCCAAACAAACTCTTCCGTTAACTATTACATATTCCGCAACTCCGTGACACGTCATTCCCTAAAATATATAAAAAATTAATTTATTTTTTAAATTTAAATTAATTTAACAGTCATAAACCGCATACATCTGTGTGCGTGTGCGTGCTTATGAGTACCTGTTTGCTCATATGTGTGCATACGTATGTATTTGTTTGTTGTTCTGAAATGTCAACATTTACATACCTTTCAACATTTTGGCTTTCTATTAGCATTTTGATACAACCAGACAATGTTCTAACTCTGGCTTTCTTTAATATGGCTTTTCATCGATTGTCATTTGTTTCGAGCTTCTGTCATATGTTGTATAATCTGTGTCTAATATTAATATACACGGATTATACGACATATGACAGAAGCTCGAAACAAATGACTGTGAATGAAAAGTCCTATTGTAGCATTTAATCACTTGTAACGCCGACCTGAAGATGATCTGTATATTGTAGAGATCGAAACCGGTCGTCGAAGTTAATTAAATGATTGTGAGTAAGTCTGTTTCTTTACTTCATTTAAAATGAACTCACATATGCAACCCATTCAACATATTGAAAATTGTTTATATTAAAAATTTATTAAAACTCCTTTATAAAAGGTATACCTATTTATATTTAAAAGGATCCTTTTGGGCTACATCACAGAACGTTTTCGGAATGGCAATTCCATCATCAGTGCTGATAACAAGGTATAGATAGACTTCGCGTCATAAAAAACTGGTACAACTCTTACAATCGAAGATCGTGTATTTCAAGTTGTGTAAGTTGGTCTTGTCAAATGTCATTCTAATTTCTAGGGCATCGTTGCCAGTTCAACGAAAATATTATTGAACTCTTGAGCCAGTTGTCGGACAGACCAACTATCTTATATTTTAGAAATTATTCTCGTTTTATCACACTTACTTAATTGACGTGGCATCGTTAAAAATTTACTTTGACCAACTTGTCAAATCTGACTGATGTTATGTAATTAAATAAGTCATCGAGGACTGGACCTATTGCTTTTTATTATGTTTAATCGTTTAATTTTTCAGTTATAAGTGGATTTTTTAAGATTAACAACGCTCTCTCTGGTTATTAAATTTATTAGATACGGTTTTTTGATGATAAAAATAATATCTATCTAAAAACTTTATACATTTTTGAACATTATTTTTTTTATTTAGATCTAGTGGAATTCCGTTATCTGTAATGGCAACAACGAAGTGATTCACGAACCGAAGACGGGTTTACATTGTACAAAAAAGTGTACCAGTTTTTTATGACGGGAAGTGTACATGGTTGAGCCACTAAAAATATCTGGGTGAAAACCCTTTAAATGGTTTAAAGTTACATTGTTGTATTTAATATTGTGATGTTTAACCTTTTACTTAATTTTACATCACGTCAATGCAGAACTCCCAACTATGTGAATTGATGGCCCTGAGGGGAACCTCACTAAATAGACTCTAGATAGCAACTGATATCAGAAAACAAAGTTGACAACAAAGACATCCCACATAGTTGGGAGTTCTGCATTGCCGTGATGTAAAATCAAGTAAAAAGTCAAATAATATCACATAATATTAACCCATTCGCTTCCCATCGAAGAGAATGGAACTAGGCTAGGAGCCGTTTTGTTGAACTGAATCTGACTGAAGTAACCATATCACGCGCAGGCGCGTGATCGTCAGCGAATGGGTTAAACAAAACAACGTAACTTTATAATAACTTTAAATCGTTTAAAGGGTTTTCACCAGAATATTTTTAGTGACTCAACCATGTGAACCTTGTAAGTAGCACTGGTGATGGAATATAGAGAATTTTTAATAATTTTTTGTGATTTATAGTATACAGCCGACTACAACAAATCCTTTTCCTTGTGGATTTTTTTTATGATAATGTATGAAACTAAAGCCAAAATTTGATGGTAAGATTTTGTACTGTACAGTACATCGTAGTTGTTTGTCGCAGTCAAATTTGACAGTGCCTAAACATTAGTGTCCAATATATTATTTCAAAAATGCCGCAGCATTTAATATATGCTCACAAGTCATAAGAGGGCTATAGTAAAATTAAAAAAAAAGGTCTTAAGTTAATTGACTACTGACTACTGAATTAAATGTCAGTAAAAGTTGTATATTTTGCCTGGCAAAAACAAAAAAATTGGCAAGGCCTTTTGGCAGAATGTATGGAAGGATATATCTGTAAAAATAATTTTGAAACCGATGACACAACAGGAAATACCTACTATTACAAGGATTTCTTTCTCTTAGAACAGCTCAGATGCGCATAAAAGAAGTTAACTTGTAAACCCCCATTGCGGTAGGTAATGTTTATAGGGATTTAAAGAGATTTTAGAATTGGCCAATGAATATGTAAATCTAATTTTGGAGCAAGGTGATGTTCTTCGACAAAGAGACGTTCTAATCTTATAACAGCGAAAGACAAGCAGTTTATCATCCTAGAAACTCAATAGTCGAAGATAATTATGTGTACAACTTACTCATTTTTTGGCGTGGATAAGCCTTAACTATCCTTAAATAAGAAGAGTAAAGAAGTTTTTCCAGCCAATACCTTTTAACATGTAAGAAACCAGTTTGACTTTGACTCATAAATGTTTACAATAATGATTTTTATTACTGGATTATTGTTCAGTTCATACGGCTGGAATAATTACAGATTGGACCTACAATCGAAAATCTAGAGGGGTCCATAGTAAAAAATCTATTCATAAAGAGAGACTTGGGTTGATAAATGGAGGTGAACTAGACAGAATTATTGAAAGTGCTTGGGAAGAGCTAGTAGCGTCTTTCTCTATAAGATGCTATATTTAATTTTGTTGAAGAAGATTGAAAGGTGTTGTGGCAGGCAATGGCTCTGCAATAAAATATTAAGAAGTAATAAAAGTAATGCAATTTTGTTCCTAGCATGTTCGCCTCCTTTTATACGTGGGCGGTCTTAGTACTTAGCCTCTACGCCCGATGGCGCCACTTCTTCTTCTTCTTCTTTTGCCCTTTAATTCGTCCAATTCTGAACATAGGCTTCCCCCAGTTTCCTCCATTCGCTTCTGTTTAGTGCTTTCTGTTTCCAGTGCGTTCCTCCTATCTTTTTAATGTCGTCTCCCCATCTCATCTGGGGTCGTCCTCTTGCTCTCTTTCCTGTCCATGGTCTCCATTGTTGTATCGTGCTATTCCACCTATTGTCCGTTTGTCTAGCGTTATGACCTGCGAAGCTCCATTTTAGCCTGGTTATATGTTGGCCTGCGTCTTTGACTTTTGTTCTATTTCTGACCCAATTGTTTTGCTTTTTGTCTGTCAATTTTACTCCTAACATTGCTTTCTCCATGGCTTTTTGTGTCTTTATTATTTTATCCATGTTTGCCTTGGTCAAGGTCCATGTTTGGCATGCGTATGTGAGAATTGGGAGTATGCACTGGTCAAACACTCTTGTTTTTAAGTATTGTTGTATTTTTTTATTCTTTAGGACCCATTTTAATTTTCCAAATCCTGCCCAGGCTAATCTGACCCTTCTTTTTACCTCCGCTGTTTGGTTTTCCTTATTTATTTTTATAATCTGTCCCAAATATATATAATCATTAACCGCTTCTATTGTGGTGTCGTTTAGTATTACGTTTCTATTGTCTTGTGTGTTTGTCATTGTTTTTGTTTTGGCAAAATTCATATTTAGACCTATTTGTTCGGACTCATTTGCTAGTTCGGTTAGCATGGTTTGTAGTGCTTGGCGCCACTATCGCAAGAGAAATCTACTATCATATGGATGCCTCAGAAGTCAAACGGTGTAAGTCACATTCTCCCTAAAAATGACTTGAGATATAACACTTATTATTATATATAATAATACGGTATGCGGCAAAATAAACAGTACTAAAATTCATATGCCTCAAATTTATATGTGTCAGGCGCCGAAACGTACTGAGTGGTTTCAGAACGTCGTTATAACGTAAGTATGTGAATGTCGTGATAATGTTAGGTGCTTCAGAATGGTTCTCAGTTTTGCAGAAAAAAAATTTATGGTGGAGTACTATTTTCGTTCCTACGGAAAAGGTCACGAAAACGGACCAAGCTTAAAATCAACAATGGTTTTAGCAGGACAAGACAACTTGTCACACTGCCACGAAGTCCCTTCGAATATTGGGTGATCATTTTTGAGTTGGCACTTACCAGAACTAAAACCACCAGATGCGTACTTATGGGGAATGCTGAAGGAGTCAGACAGATCCACCGTCTGCCATTTCGGAATTTCGGACTAGATTAAAGATTTTTTCGTGTCAGAGGCAGTGGCGGATCTACAAAATTGCATTAGGAGGAGAAATTTGCCTTAGGGCGGAACTTCCAATGAAAAACCAACCACAAAACATAAAATAGATAACATAAAAGACATAAATAACAACTTAATTTTTCTAACTAGCCTGTTTATTGGGTTGAATTTGTCTTTCTGTGGTTTCGGTTTCATGTCAGCTAATGGTAGGGGAGCCCAAGCGGGGATTTCTGCAGTTACTCGAGCGCGTCAGATTATCATATGGGGAGAAACCTGGTGCCATGCAGATGTACCTCTACCATATATTGGCTCTTAACACAGGGGAGTTCGCTAAGGGGGACCCGAAAAACAAAATCTATCCTTAAAAATACTCGAAATTGTCAGATTAAGATAAGGTAAGTTAAGTACATGCAAAAGAGTGTATATTTAAAAAATCTGACGATTTGAGCGGGGCGTAAGGAAATGAGTGAGTTAAAAACTTTCACAAAAAAAAAGCGAATAATTCGCGAAATAAACGTTAGCTCGAAAAACAAAAAAATACGTGTTCAATATTTTTCAAAAATCTATCGAATGATACCAAACATGACACCCCACGGAGAGGGATGGGGGGTAAATTTAAAATTTTAAATTCAAATCCCGCGATATTTCGCAAAATAAACATTAGATCGAAAAACTGCAAAATACACTTAATCAATATTTTTGAAAAATCTATTGAACGGTATCAAACACGACCCCCCACGGAGGTGGGGTGGGGGTTACTTTAAAATCTTAAATAGGGGTCCCAAATTTTTATTCCAGATTTGGATTCTTTACGTAAAAATAAGCAACTTTTATTCGAAACATTTTTTCGAACTATGGATAGATGGCGCTATAATCGGAAAAAACGATTGTTGGAAATGGAAAATTAAATTAAAAAATGGCAAGCGCCCACTAAAATGGAAAATGTTACTTAACTTTTTTTGGTTTTAGGACCTACTCTTCACAATCCAATAGGTCACCAAAACGCTCGAGTGACTGCACATTTAGCATACTTTGCTCCCCTACCATAATATATTTTTATGTTTGAACAATTTTTCTTCTTTAATTTTGGACCTTGTAGGGGGGGGGGTAAATTTCTTGGGGTAAATTTCTTCATTTCCCTTCCCGTAGATCCGCCGCTCGCCAGAGGGCATCTTTAACATCTGTTTTATCGGGAACGTGCGTCGTCGTGAATAATGTTTGCAAGGCTAATAATGTATTATAATACATAAATAGTCATAAACATTTCAATATTCATTTCAGTACTGTTTATTTTGCTGCATACTGTATTATTATTTCCTTGTTTGTATTTATGAATATGTTGCCCATATTATGATAAATAATAAAGACAGTTTATTTGCTTTTAATAACTACTTATATTTCTGCAACTATTGCCAGAAACATCTTAGTATCTCATTTTAAACACTTATTGACTTCTGAGGCATCGATATAATACATTCTTGTAGACGTCCTATGTCAACACCTCAGCCGAATCAGTGGACCGATTCTATAAGATCAACGCGAAACAATTACGTTCGTTATCCCACGGTTTGCTATTCTGTAAGCTCATTCGGGAAGAATCGGAGAAGCAGATCACGAAGCCGATTACAAAGCGAAAGCGATAACTTTTGACTTGCGTTTCGTTTCGCTTTCGATAGTGATTGGTCGATCATTTTCACGTGATAAACAAGCGCAGGCGCTAAGCAGGTTGTTCGTTGTTGTGTTGATTTCACAAGAATTATGTGTTCTTTGTTTTGTTGATAATGAATTATGAATTAGTGATGCTCTTACACCACCTTCCCAATCTTCCGTAAGTTCCTGTAGCTCATCAAAAAGGAATCAAACTAGTTCTTTGCTTAAGGCCGGCCATTGGTAATGTTATAAGTATAGCCGATCCCATCACCTTTATAAAGTACACCACTCATAATCTAGAGCATATATGTATACCGAAAAATGCTTAACCTACTAACAATATATGTCGCTAGTTCCAGCCATATTTTTGTTATCCTACCTGTTGTGTATTGTTTATAAAAAAATGTGAAAGTTTTGCTTTTTTCTCAATAAATATAAGAGCGTTTATATCTAAATTACTTAAGTATTTAAATGAATTTCATGATAAAATTCCGTTTAGCACTACAGTAGAAGTAATGGAAGGATATAACGTTAAAAAAATGTGAATTAATAAAGTACTTTTTGCGTGGTGTACTTTTAAAATAAATTTCTGAAATTAATAGAAATTGGCATGTGAACCGTAAATATTCGACATATAATACGAATACAGTATAGGAATCTGTAAGAATCTAAGCTCTGTTATTGTAGCCATTATGTATAAGATGGCGCTACGAAAAATATTATATACATGTGCAAAATTCAGGAGCGGTATGGCCCGTTTGAAACTTTCCTTTGGAAATTTCGGTACTGTATAGAGAGTAATACCGTTTTGAGGGATGCGGGTGGTTCATTATTGCGTACTTGGAATAATATCAGGGCCCCGTAACCGGGCGTGCAACGCGTGCGGTGCACGCGTGCGTAACCCCAATGGGGCGCCAAACCGAAGGATTGGTAAATAAGAAATATTTATTTTAAATGAGATAATCATTTTTTATATACAATTTTATTTATTTCATGAACAGCTAGAGAAATCTCAAAAATCAAATATTGTGTTATTACTGAAAAAATGATTATTATTCCCGTCCTGAAATGTTGAACGTACTCCGTCTAAAATATATTACATTTTATTGTCCCTTCCTAATTTTTTTCTTTGAAGTATGTAGATAGATTGAATTACGCTTGCCATATGAAAATCAAACATCAAATCACACTCCTTGACGACTAGAAACATAAATTAGTACCCATAACGCAACTTAGCAGTTTTACTCCTATAAAGTGAATCTTTTACTCTAATGATAATTACCCTTAAGTAAACACATTCTCTATGAATTATGATTATGTATTTAACTTGGGTATTACCTTTTCCCGTAAAATTAATAATGTATTAATAATAATTAAAATTAATAATTAATAAAATTAATATGAAACCATATGGTTGCTAGTTATGCAGACACCCTATATAAAATTTGTTTGAAAACTTTGATATAACAAAATATTATTGTTTATTTACTTGAATGTATATTTTTAATTTAATACACAGGGTGCTTCATTCATGTTGCAAAAAAATTTAAGGGGAAAGACGCAAAATGTCGCCTCTCAAAATTTTCCTGTGTTTTAAATGTGTTAATTTTTTTCGAATACTGAGAAAACTAATAAGTATTTTTAAAAAAATTAAACGCAGAATGAAAGAAAACGTTATTGCCGAGGGCCGACAGTCCCTTAGAATAAATAAAAAGTTTCTTTTGAATTAAATATTTGCAATTCACTAAATTTTCTCTGTTTTCACTAAGTTTTCAGGAGAAGTTTTTTCAGGAGAAGAATAGGAGAAGTTTTAATTGTAGAACAGTTTAAAAATTTGGAACGTCAGATTACGAAAACGCTCCATGTATTTTTTCGAACAGAACTTCCAATTGATTTGTTACTGTTTCATTAAACTCTCATGCAAAAATCATATTGCTATTTATCAAAAATATAATTCCTGCCATTTGACATGTTCTTCGTGTTAAACTTATTAAAATGCCCAGTTGGTGATAATACCAGTCTGATTTTTGCATAAGAGTTTAATGAAATCGTAACAAATCAGTTGGAAGTTCTGTCAGACAAAATACATGGAACGTTTTCGTAGTCTGATGTTCCAAATTTTTAACCTGTTCCACAATTAAAGCTTCGCCTGTTTCAGTGTTCCCGTACATCAAAGTTTGTCCGACTAGACACAGTTAAGTTAAAAATTTTCAGCTTGTTATTAATCAACTTCTTTTTTGTACGCGAGATCCAAGCCTATAATTCAAATTTAACTTATAAATAAGTGATTTTTACTCAGGTCAGCCGTTATGATGAAACATTTTATTTTAGGGAATATAGTATGGTATAGTTAGACCCATACCCAGACATCCAAAGTGAAAGTTATCCTCCAACACCAAATTGTTCTATATGGTCCACATAATGTTCAGAAAAAAGTCACACCATTTTGAGCGTCGGGTTTGGGGGGGAGAGGGGGGAGAAATCGGTAAATTCGTAGTTTTTTACGTTTTTCGTCAATATTTCTAAAACTATGCGATTTAGCATGAACAACCTTCTATACAAAATTGTTCTACATTAAATTTGAAACAAAAAAGGTCCTATGCATAACCCTTCTAAAATGAACGGTTCCAAAGTTACGGAGGTAGTATGTTATAATTGGTCCAAAAAAGGCCTAACCCAGACATCCGAAGTAAAAGTTTTCCTGCAACACCAAATTGTTCTATATGGTCCACATATGAGTGATCGCGTCTAACCTTAATTTATACCGTTTTTTTTTAGTTGTTATATGCATGTTTATCCGATTTTTTTGCCGGTACGGCGAGCTCTATTTCAAAAATCTTCTAGTTTCCTCCAAATAATATTTTTTCTAGATTTTTTGTGATATTCTAAATGAAATAAGTTTCTTGACATTTTTCTCCAAAGTTAATGGTTTTAAAGTTATAAGCGATTTAAATCCGAAAAATGCCAAAACGCATTTTTGGATTTTAAATCGCTTATACTTTAAAACTGTTAACTTTTGAGAAAAATGTCAAGAAACTTATTTTATTTAAAATGTCCCAAAAAATCTAGAAAAAATATTTTTTGGAGGAAAACTGGAGATTTTTGAAATAGAGCGCGCCGCACCGACAAAAAAATCGGATGGACATGTATATTTAACAATTAAAACACGACGGTTTAAATTAGGGTTAGACACAATCACTCTTTAGAATCTTCAAGCTGAATGTTTAAACTTCAATTTAAGAATCTGGCAACCTCAAAAGTTCTAATTTAAATATGAGTTTTTAGGCCTCGTAAATGAGCATTTTCGCACTTTTCAGATTTTAAATCGCCTATAACTCGAAAACTATCAATTTTTGAAAAAAATTACAAGATACCTTTCTTGTTTAGAATGACCCACTAAACTTAAAAATATATGTTCCGGGGCAAAAAAACGTGATCTTTTCTATTTGTTTATAAAAATTGTTTAAACAGTTTCTGCCCAAAAATTCCGCCCGGCACCCTTCAGATTTGTTTAGAGGGGACATGTTTGAATAGGAATCCACAAAGAAACCGAATCAGAAATTTTCCCAGACGGGAGCGGTCTCACCACATGGACTAAAATAGATTTCTCCAATACTTTTGGTTTAGATTTTACCACGAGATACGAGCACAGTATTTATCCAAGTAAAATTTTCAGCGAGACCCCGTCCTTAAACCGCCTACTAAAAAATTAAAAGTTCGCACCTGATATATAAAACGATTTCGAGTCATCTTAGCGAGGCCGCACCTGCATACTCTCTGTACTTAACTAAACTATCGACTCACTAAAAATTCTGCCGTTTGCGGCCTCGCTTAGATATCTATTGCGTTATTTCTCCGATAGAGGCAGCATCTCTCGGGAAAGAATCTTTTCTCTCTGTTGCGCCGGCATTTGGGGACCTCTCTTTCATACAACGGCCGGCCTTAAGCGAAAAATATCAATAAACCTTATATCTGTTAAACCAAATGGGTCACTTCTATCTCGAAGGAACCTGCTTTCCTCTGGCGTTAACCGCAGATCGCAGATGGTTTCTTCGCTCGAGTTCTCCATATAGAACAAATTGCACCGGCAACATTTTTATTAAAATATAATAAAAATTTAATCAAACTTGTGATTATAAGGTTATATAGGTACGTCATGTAACTCTCTAGTTACTCTTCTTCTTTCTTTACTTCTTCTTTTTTTACTTCCTGCACATATATTTGCAATGTTGCCGTAATTATTTATTCATAGATCGTTTAAACTCGTATATTATCGTATGCCGCTATGATAACGAAGCGAAAGCGAAAACTAACCTTATAGAATATGAACATAAATCAACTTCGATATCGTTTAGCTTAGCTTTCGCGGTAATAACGAAAATTATAGAATTCGCCTACAGACTTATAATTTTGTTTTGAACGCATGTGGAAACTAGCGTGTGGAAACACTGTGTACGTTGACTCTTCTCCTCCGAAGGCGACCGACAAAAATTGTTTTGTCGAGTTTTAACGTGGTCACGCACGTCGGTTTTTGATAAGTCACGCCCAGGTGCTCTGAAAAGGCTCATCATCATCATGCAACATCTTCTGTCCACTGCTGGACATAGGTCTCTCCCATTCTCCCCACTCTTAACGGTTCTATGCGTCTTGTTGCCAGTTCTTGGATATTCGTTTCATGTCGTCCATCCAGCGTGTTGGTGGTCGTCCTCTGCTGGCTTTGTCTTCTTTTGGGAGCCAGTAAATTAGTTTTCTGGTCCATCTTTAGTCTCGCGATGTGACCTGCCCAATTCCATTTCAGCTTGGCTATACGGTCGACATCAGTGATACCTGTTATTTTCCTTAGGTCTTGGTTCCTTATTTTGTCACGCCGAGGATCGATCTTTCCAAGCGCCTTTGTGCCACTCGCATTTTTAGTGCTTTTGTTTTTGTGAGCGTGAGAGTTTCTGCTCCGTATGTCATAATAGGAAGAACACATTGATCAAATGTCTTCCGTTTCGTAGCTATCGGGATGCTGCTCTTAAAGATGTCTCTTAGTGAACCATACGCCGCCCAAGCAAGTGTTATTCGTCGTTGGAATTCACAGGTCTGATTATCCTTGCTTATTCTGATTTCATGACCGAGAAATATATACTGTTCTGTCAATTCTACCACATGACCAGAGTATTATGCAGTTGCTGCATTTTCGTGTTGCAAAGAAATTGAAAATGTTTATACATTTTAATTCATTTACTCTTTTGTTGAATACTAAAGAATCTTTCTTGTTGGAACTTTTATCACGCTGAACAGATGGGTTGTGAATTATTTAAAATTCTCTCATCTTAATTTCTTCGGCGTCCTGTATGATTTATAATTTTTGAAAATCTCGGGAGGTTGCAACCAAAGAAAGTATTCCACCTGTTGTCAATCTGGTGGTATGGGAACGATATTTATTGTCGTTTTCTGTGCTACTTCGATTGATAACTTATTTTGTTTTTCGGTAGATGGCTTTAGTTCATCCGCGACATTTCGTTCTTTGCAATTCGGAAAGGCCCAAAGTATGATACCTGGGGAAATCGGAGAGAAGATGATATGGGACTACTGATGAGGAAAAAACCTCCGAAACCGGTATAGACTCTTCCTGCACTCTCCGATTTAACCAGAGTATTATGCAGCTGCTGCATTTTCGTGTTGCAAAGAAATTGAAAATGTTTATACATTCTACCACTTGATTTTGGATGGTTAGGTGTTCGCTTGAAACTAAATTTGTCATAAATTTTACTCACCGAAAAATAGTGCGGGTACAGAGTTGGCCCTGTACGACTTCATTTTGTATCCAAACATGAAAAGTCACTCGTTGGGAAAAAAATTGAGTTCATCGTCGTCATGGAAGCCTACTTTGCAGGCCTCGAGAAAACGTATTTTTAAGACGGGTTAAGACGTTCAGCCCCGGCATTCATTTTATTTTTATGAGATTGCTAATCTGAAATTAATTTTACTTAAATTATCAAATATGGGCCTTTAAATAACCCACAATATAATTCCCATTCAAATTTAGTCTCAATTGTGTATTATTTTTATGTAGCAATAAAAGTGAGAGCCGCGGATGACTCACCCGGTCTGAAGGGCAGATGTCGTCCCTGGCTTGTCGGTACTTATTTGACTAAATCACGGCGTTGATGGTAACTTGCAATTATTGCATTACTTTATAAGTAACTCTTGAACGCATTGTACCGTTACAAACGTCAGATCTTTGATATTTTATTTTTAAATAATTATTTGACTTTATTTTCTTTAATATTTCATTAGTAATTATTTTCTTCTATTCGTTTTAACTTGCTTTTTCGTTAAAAACTAGTTTGGCGCCCGTTCTATAGGCAACCCTATTTACATTGTATCATCTCTTGTGTTTCATGTTCGTTATTTCAAATTTCGGTCCAAGGTTCGTTGTCATGTCATTTTAATGACAGTGACAACCCCCATATTTCATTCTCAAAATGGTGGTGGAAATGTCATAAAAGGCAAAGAAGCTTCAAAATTAAATCATTTTTATTCCAAATCAAATCTTCCTCTTGGGGTGTGTTTTACATAAAGTTTTTTTTTTATAATTTCTTACAGTCATTATATTCCATCCATACCTAGCTTCTTATAACATTTTTTGTAATATTTTTTATATCTTACCTCCAATGTCAAACCATGTGTTCTGATATTTTAGTTTTAAATATTTCTTTATAATTTACATGTATGCACGTTTAGTAATCAAATTTTAACTATTCTCCTGATCTAAATTTCATTTAATTTATTCTTGTCATCTGCTACTCTTTCTGACGATTAGAATGGCAGAGGGCACACATTGGTTTTTCTTCTTGATTGTTGATATGTGTTTTACTGTTACAGTTTTTGGATAAGATCACCGTCCTCCCTCTGGGAGTTTCAAAAAGCCTATCGCCGGCGATGACAGTAAGGCTGACAACAATGGGACCATGAAATCTAGGCTGCAACACTCAACATCTTTCGCTGCACTGACCTAGGACCTCAACATCTGCCCAGGTCAAGAGAAGTCAACAGCTGTACCATTCGACGTCAAGAAGTTACCATCGAACCAGCTACCAAAAGCCATAAGTATAATCTAGAATTGTTAGTTTTTGGCAAGAATTTGAATATATTTGTTAATGCAATTTACTAAGTCATATTTTTATTATATCTTTATGAACAATAAACATGATTAATTAAAAATACTGTTTTGTTTGCTTCCATTCTAAATTTTCATAGTTCATTTCTAAGATTAGGACAGGACGAACACACACCTGAGTGACTGAGCTAAGCTGAGGGTGTAGAAATGGTTATCTTGGATGATTGAGGTAATATTTTCGGATATTATTTCGATTACCTGGGGTAGTCCATTGTTTTTTGGTTACAGCATAATTTGAGAAGTGTTATAAATAGGGCAGTACGTCTTCTTTTGAAGCTGAACAAGCTCGGATAAAAAATTATATGATGAAGTAATGTCAGATGAAGATTGTGATTTATCAGTTTCAGATGATTTTTCAGATGATTACCTTGCTTCTGATGGAAGTTATTCCAGTGATATGGCTGTTTTTTTTATTCATAACTTGACATCAAATTATCTTATTTTGAAACCGCAAACACTGAAGTGTTCCCTTAGACCGGCATTATTCAATGCTGTAATACATAATATTGCACCGTGTCTCTTCACCGGCTCACGCGGTCTGATGTAAAATTTAGCTGTGGCTGTGAGACACACCCGTAAGCTCACCCGGTCCGGCAAGATCACAACACCGTGAGACAGCATCTGTCTCACGCGGGGCTGAACGTGTTTTAAAGAAGTTGGAGCACCGCTGGGTCAAGTGAAGCAAGATAAATGGAGACTATGTTCAGAAATGAATCAACACTTTTCCAAAATGTCCGTTTTCCTTTTGGAGGCTAAGTACTTATCGGATAGCCCTAGTAATAACGCTGGCTAAAACTATGTACATACAGAAATGGATTTTACCAAAGAATCCCAGGACAATTAAAGAACGTTTACATTTGGAATGGGTGTACGTACATACTCATTTTTTGTTGTGTATAAAAATATACTTTTAGCTAACAATATATTGACACTACAATACAAATTTTAACTTAACAAAATTATACATAAATAAAAATTATAAATGTGCTTACCTCAAAAATGTTAAAATCAACTGCTTGATGGTGCGTCTCTGCAGATATTGTGCGGGTAGCATTTCCATTCCAAATAACAATATCAGCATCGGATCCAACAGCGATACATCCTTTTCTAGGATACAAATTAAATATTTTGGCAGCGTTTGTACTTGTCACAGCCACAAATCTACTGGGTGATAAAATACCAGTTTGCACGCCTTTTTCCCATATAACAGACATTCTGTCCTCCACGCCGTTGACTCCATTTGGAATTTTCGTGAAATCGTTTTTACCGAGTTCCTTCTGGGATTTATTGAATGTGCAGTTGTCACTTCCTGTCAGTTGAAGAACGTCTCTAAAAATGTACGCAGTTGAAAAGGTATAATGTTAGTATTTGATTTGAAAATTTGGAAATGCTTTAAAAATGAAAAAGCTATGAGAGCAATAATGCCATAATCCACTGTCATACTGGATGAGCGAAGTTACTACTGCTTCCATAGCATTTAACTAATGTTATATAGGATATGGAATATATTATTATGAAAATGTAAATTGTATTTAAAATAAAATTTGTCTCACGTAAAAAAAGTCATATATTTTGTTTATCTTAGTAAATGTTTATGTTCAATCCAAATGTTGCTATTATGTAAAATGTGTGTATTGTAATAGGCAGTCATACAATTTTATAGTCAGCTGAGCTTAGTTCTTTTGATATGCTTAAGAATATATTGTATAATCTTCTTTATATTATCTTCATTCATAGACGGATGCTGAAGATACCTTGGACAGCAGGAAAACTGCTAAGACTGTTAAACATCAGAAAATATTTTATCTGGGACATATAGTGAAGGTAAATCGATATAAGAATTCTACGATGTAGAACACTACAGCTGATCCTTAAAGACAAAATAAAGGGTCGTAGAAGTGTAGGAAGAAATCAAGTGTCTGGGAACAAAAAAACCTAGGTGCATTAAGACTACGTACGAATAAGTAAATGATCAGGATCAGTTGGTTGGCAGAACAAAAGAAAAATGAATACTCCGTAATGACTGCTCAAACTATAAAGAAAATAATCTCGAACATACAGTGCTTGTCAAAAGTCCGGTTCCCCCTCGTATCTTTTGAACAGTTGTCTTATAATAGTGAAATTTGGAGGGAGGAAATAGGCGGACGTAGGCTTCTCAACTAGTCATAACAGGTGACGTAATATTGACAGATGACGTTAAAGCGCCAGTGTGCCAGATCATTTTAAACGAGACCTTATGGCAAGTTATACCTTTTTTGAATGGTATTGAAAATGCTTATCAGCCATACTAATTGTGATTGAGTTTAAGCGCATTTTGCTGAATAAATTAAATAAATATTAAATTGTAATTTCGCATTTAATTTATAAAAATTCAAACGTTTGCCTCTGGTTCCTTGTCAAAAAAGTTGACGTTGACGTAAAAACAACTAGAACATTGAAAAAGGTCACACACTTTTTTGATAAGTAACCAGAGACGGACGTTAGAATTTTTAAATTAAATGCCAAACTAGAGTTTTA
This sequence comes from Diabrotica virgifera virgifera, assembly GCF_917563875.1. NCBI lineage: Eukaryota > Metazoa > Arthropoda > Insecta > Coleoptera > Chrysomelidae > Diabrotica > Diabrotica virgifera. The sequence goes on along the minus strand of NC_065445.1, from coordinate 83,718,718 downwards.
GTATTTATTTAATTTATTCATCAAAAACAGCTTGAATCCAAACAAAATTAGTATGATTGAATTGGTAAGTATATTAACATTGTAGTTTCGCATTTAACTAATAAATATTGAAACGTCCGCCTCTGGTTATTTGTCAAAAAACTTGATGTTGACGTGAAAACGATTAGAGAATTGAAAAACGTCACGGTTCTTAGACATTACTACGGTTGCCTAAATCGACTAACCAATGAACATTAAGGGTGAGATTACGTCACGAGAGTTTACTGTCATTTGAATCGTAATATGATTTTTTTCGAATCCTGAGAAAACCAAGTATTTTAGAAAAATTTAAACGCAGGATGCAAGATTACATTATTACCGAGGGCGGAAAGCCCCTTGGAATAAACAAGCAGATTCTATTGAATGAAATATTTGAAATTAAATATCACACTTCTCTTTTATTTTCAGCCCTGTAACTTATTAAAATAAACATTATAGAAGTTTTCAGGGACTTTCAGCCCTCGGTAATAATGTAGTCTTTCATTCTGAGTTTAAATTTTTCAAAAATATTTATTAGTTTTCTCAGGATTCGAAAAAAATGAATACAATTAAAACACATTGAGAATTTTGACATGCGTCAAAGTTTTGCATTAACTCAATGTAAAATTCTGAACTGTTGCATTGCAGCTTCCCTAATAATTATTTTACATCAAAAGACATTAGAAACTATTTAAAGAGGATTGAAATCTGTATTGGAAATAACTGTTAAAATTGGTCTACGTAATTAAACATATTCCAAAATTTTGTAAAAATGTAATACATTTTAGTTTTCAGCCCAAACTTAGGCCACACACAATGCAATAATGTTCACATTTTTGAACTGTCAATATTTTTATTTTATCATCTATTGTTTAGAAACAATACAGTTGATAAGATACCCTCAGTTGCGGAGAAAGGATTAATAATAAAGATTTTTTTATTCAGTCAATGGTGTGAGCACTGTCAGTTAAATAGTAACGTGTGGTCTTACTTTTACACGCATACCTATTGTGGCAAATGTATCATATTTTTCAAAATTTTGGAATGCATTTAAATCGTAGAACAAATTTAACTTTAGATTTCAATACAGATTTTAATTCTCTACAAGTATTCTCTCATGACTTTTGATGTAGAATAATTAGGGAAGCAGGAATTCAACAATTCAGAATTTTACATTGAGTTTCCTATGGCCCTTTTTACGATTCACGACCCGGTATAAGATAAAATGTATACTATTTGTCTTATTATTTCATAATAACACAAATAATACACATATATACACAATAACACACATTCAATGATCGAAAACAATTTAAAAATATGGGAATGTAAACTCTTGTGACGTAAAGTCAAAAATATAAGTCTCCCCACCACTGTCGGACAAGACAACCGTAATAAAGTCTAATAACCGTGGAAAAACGTCAACGTTTTGACAACTAACCAGAGGCGTACGTTTGAATATTTATTAATTAAATGTAAAACTACAATTTTAGTATTTATTTAATGTATTCATCAAAATGAGCTTAAACTCAAATAAAATTAGTAGGTATGATTGAATAGGTATTTTCGACACCTTTCAAAGGGGGTATCACTTGCCCTGAGGTGCCATTTAAAATTATCGGTCACAGTGGCGCTGTAACGTCATCTGTCACTATTAGGTACGTCACTTGTTATGACTATGTGGTTGAGAAGCCTGCGTCCGTTTATTTCCTCCCTCCAAATTTCACTATAATAAGTATAACCGTTTAACATATACGAGGGGGGGGGGGAAGGAGTTTATTACTAGCACTGTATAATGAGCCACACACATAAGAGAATAATGTGACTCTGAGACTGTTCAATGGAAAAAATTATATGAACTGTAAAATTTTTGCTTGTAGCGCTCTCTGAACGAACTTAAATATAAGACGGCTTTGGTTTCGTTTTCCAACGAAATGAAAATGTTTATTTATTTTTCTATAAAATTTTTCTTCTTCTTTGTTACTGGCATAAGTCATGCTTGTTTTTCAATGCTCCAGTATTATCGCTCTTATCATTATTTATACTTCCCACTGGGGAATGATCTCTTACTGATCTCACACCTCTGTCCTCAGTAATTCTGTCTACAGTGTTGTTCTACTCCTCCACTGTTTTAAACCTATCCACTGTTTTCTATTTCACATTTGCCTCTAATATCTATTCTTCTGGGTAGGTATAGGTTTATGCATCATTTCTGGAGTTTCAGCATTCTCCTTATTCTTACTGTGTCGAGCGGGATTCTTTTATTTTCTCCCCATCTGGTATCAATTGTTTTAACTTTTTGATATTTTTATCTATAAATGGTTTAACAGAAATATACTCAAAAAATAGCCCTCTCTCTTCTTCTATTTTTGCTTCTGCCACTATGCTGTTTTTGATATTACGTTTTCGCTCATTTTGATTATCTTTAGTAATATTTTGCTTGTATTTAACAAGTGAATAGTGTCCCTCAGTTTATCTATCGAAAATAAATTTATTTCAGGTCGAAAAAGTTTGTTCCATTTTTGTATTTTTTAGTTTTTTCTTTCAATTTTCTGTCTATGAAGATGGAAAATGCCATGAAGATCCAGATAACGTTTGTTCAGTTTATTTGTCATCACTGTAGTTGTTAATTTTAGTCTTCTGTGTATTAATTTAAGAACCCCATATTGTTTTTCTCTGTTTTTTCTTTTTAAAGGGGGATATTAAACTCTATTCCTGCGATTTCCTAAGTAATCTAAGATTTTCTGAATTTCAGTGCTTCCGCGATTGATCTTTCTTCGATACGCCGTTTCTTCACCTATTACTATTTCTGGTGTGGGTATCAATTCGTTCTTCTGTTGTTCCCTGATCATTCTCACTATTTATTTCTGGCTTCCGTATAGGTTATATTCGATCTGCTTGCAGATGAAGTACCCCCTTTATTTTTTAGGATTATGGCGCGTATTTCGTTTTGAATTCTTTTTAAGTCATCTCTGTTGTGTTTGTTGCATTCTATATTGTGTAAATACTTTCTTTTCTTCTTCACACTTCATCTTCACTTCCTTTTCCAAGGGATTTTCTTTCTGGATATGTTAGTGTTCATGATCTTTCTCTCAGCGAGAGCTTCCCTCGCTACTTTCTTTTAAGTTATTCCTGAGCTTTTCCCAGCTTTCTTCAATTAAGTTAACTAGTATTTTGGTGTAAGCAATCCTATGACATTCTTTATCGGTATTTTATGAATCTATCTTATTTGGTCCCATATTGTTTTCTTACTTCATTGTGAATTAAGTGAATTCATTGTGAATATTTTCACCTAATATTGACTGGACCTTCCCCTTTTACGGTCTTTCTTGTTAGGAGCAGCTACGCATTATTTTTTAATACATGAAAAATTTCCTGTTCTAGTTACTGATTTTATATTCCATGATGCCATTAGTTTTTGATTTTTTTCAAACTCGCGTCTTATAAAATATTGGGAACTCAATTACTTTCGCAAATAATTGACACATGTTAAAAGTCTATATCTTAAATTTTATCTGCAAATCTGGCATTAACCATTGCTTCTTGGAATACTTCTGTGCATTACATTTTGTGGAGCGATTATGATAATCTTCTTGTGCACTAAATTTCATAAGGAGATACTAGATTCTTTTTTGTTTATGCAATGCACTTAATACATAGATTGGACTCACAGATAGATGGAGGAATTGTGAAATGTTTTAATACTGTAAGACTGTTGACTGTACAGTAGATGGTGTTTTTCAAAGAAATTTTTAATTAGCTGTTAATACTGGTTTACTATTTTGATTTGTCAACTGCCTAAAACATCTACTTGATTGATTTTCATATCTATTGTTTTTTATTATTTGTTTATTTTATGATATTTTTCCACTAACTACAGCATGAATTGAACTAAAAAATTATGCATATCTTACATGTGCATATTTGTAGTTTTTAGAGGCAACCAGTTAACCATAGAGAATGCCAAATTTGGATTATTACTCTAAAAACAAATGTTTGTTATGTGTTTTATATTTAAAGTGCAAAAATTATTAAAACCAATAATAGAAAATATACATTTTTGTTTATCATAGTTTAGATAATTATTAACAAATACAAACGACAGTAAGATTAGTATACTTGAAAATGGAAAGAATATTATGGAAGTATTAGTGTTGTAAGATAATTTAGATCGAGAATTGAGACAGTACATATTTATATTCATGTTCTCAAGATGGAGACCTTACTGTGTAGCTAATATCTAAGCTTAAAACTTAAGAAATGCGTAGTCGCATTTTATGTTTATTCTGTATATCAGACGATACTATATCGTCTACTACTACAGTACCATACCATCTGATATGAATTCATTTTACTTATGTTTCGTACAGTATAAATACCATTGCAAGTCCTCCGCGTCATAACAAGATAAGTCACATGATACCAACACAAAATATTTAAGTCATAGGTGTTAATTTTTAGAATCGTTTAGCCATGTACACTTAAATTACAGCCACTAGACATATCTTATTATACAGTATGTCCCTGTAAGTTGTATCCATATGGAAAACTTTTTTATTGTTAATTTTACGAAAAAAAGTTATTCTTCATAAAAAGCTCTGCATGGTCCAAAACCTAAGATTCAATCATCAGATATTAAATTTTATGAATATTATACGAGATATGTCAAAAAGTTTGAATTTCCCTCAAGAGTAAAGTAGCTTTATTTTTCACATTTGAAAATTGCTATTATGAAAAGTTGTTTGGAATTAAAAAAATATTTTAATATGCAATTACATCTAGTCCTGTCGCCAGGGGGGGTACAACGGCCTCCTTTATTCAGATGGACTTACCCAAGTTTTTTTTATGTATTTTGACCCGTAGAACACGAATTTTTTGGGTAACAGCTGATCCGGATGTCGATAAGATTGTTATAAACAAAGAACTTGAGGAATAATATAACAGCGATTTCTCGCAAAACATAACATTTTTTTGTATTTTTTGGGTCATTCTAAGCAAAAAAATGTTCCTACAAGTTTTTTCGTAGGATGCATAGTTTTCGAGATAACCGCTGTTAAAATTTCAAAAAATCGAAAAATTGCAATTTTTGAACTCGAATAACTTTTGATTTAAAAGTAAAATAGCAATTCTGCTTACCGTATTTGAAAGTTCAAGTCAAATTATATCGGTTGTGATTATTTGCATTGCTAAAAATTTATTTTTTTATTGTTAAAGAAAGCTATAAACACATAGTGTTTCCCGTACCTAATACATGCGTTTTAATACATCCTACATAGATGTACCTCGCTTGCACTTGTTGTACCTACTCTACCTACTTGTTCGATTTTAGATGAGAAATCATTGAAAACATCACTCACGCACTAGGTGTTTATTACTGTTTATAGCTTTGTTTAAGAATAAAACAATTAATTTTTAGCAATGCAAATAATCAAAACCGATATAATTTGACTTGAACTTTTAAATGCGGCAATCAGAATTGCTATTTTATTCTTTAATCAAAAGTTATTCTGGTTCAAAAATTGCAATTTTTCGATTTTTTGGAAGTTCAACCGCGTTTATCTCAAAAACTACGCATCCTACGAAAAAACTTGTAAGAACATTTTTTGCTTAGAATGGCCCAAAAAATACAAAAAAATGTTTTGTTTTGCGAGAAATCGCTGTTATGTAATTCCTCAAGTTCTTTGTCTATAACAAACTTATCGACATCCGGATCAACTGTTACCCAAAAAATTCGTATTCTACGGGTCAAAATACATGAAAAAAACTTAGGTAAGTCCATCTGAATAAAGGAGGCCGTTGTACCCCCCCTGGCGACAGGACTAATCCTTTTAATTGAATTTTTTTTTAATTATGGATAACATAATTTCTGTTATTTTAATTCTTATAGGTAACTCTTTTATTATTAATTTTACGAAAAAAGTGATTCTTAATAAAATGTTCTGCATGGTCTAAAACCTAAAAAACAACCATCTTATATCAAATTTTATGAATTTTATACGAGGTATGTCAAAAAAGATAAATTTAGATCAAAAGTAAAGTACCTTTATAGTTCAGAATATTTCAATTAGAAGAATATAATTACATACTGAAACATGGTTTTTAATTCTAAATAACTTTTCATAATAACAATTTTCGATATTGTGAAAAATAAAGGTATTTTACTCTTGTGCGAAATTCATATTTTTTGACGTACCTCGTATAAAATTGATAAAATTTGACATAAGATGGTTGTATTTTAGGTTTTAGACAATGCAGAACTTTTTATTAAGAATCACTTTTTATCGTAAAATGAATAATAAAAGAGTTATCAGAATTGAAATAACTGAAAATAATGTTATTTATCCATAATTTTTCAAAAAAAAATAATTTCAATTAGAAGGATATAATTGCATATTAGAATACAGTTTTTAATTCCAAACAACTTTTCATAATAGCAATTTTCAATATTGTGAAAAATAAAGCTACTTTACTCTTGAGTGAAATTCAAACTTTTTGACTCACCTCGTATAATATTCATAAAATTTGATATTTGACGGTTGAATCTTAGATTTTGGACCATGCAGAGCTTTTTATGAAGAATAACTTTTTTTCGTAAAATTAATAATAAAAAAGTTTTCCATATGGATACAACTTACAGGGACATACTGTATATGCGTAGAAATAATAATTGAAGATTTCTAATAATGTAAACCCAAAGAAATCTACCATAACTTGTTTCATTTAATTCGTATAAATGGATTATAAAGTGTTTTAATGAAGCACATTTTTCCGGATTACACTTAAACTTAACGAAGGTGATATTTTAGTATAAATTGGAAACATTTATTTGACAGTTGCGGTGTTGAAACTTTAGGTTTGTTTTTATTATGCAGGTACTTTGAGAATTTGTTTTATTATATTTATTGTTTTCATTATTTACTTTAACGTAAGATTTTATTAATTAATTCTTGTTTTCTATTTCTAATTTTTTTATTTATTAACATGGAATATTAATTTGTTTTGTTTTATAATTTACTTCTGCAATAATGATGTGATATACTTGATTTAATATGAATTTCGAATACTTTTTGTAATTCGGCAACAATGTCAACTTAAATCTCGACGTAGATAAAGATGTGCAACGGTATTTTACTGTACCAACAATACATTCCAAAGAAAACCTGCAACAGATCTTTAATATGGAAACAATATCAATAATCAAAAATGTTATAATAGTTTAAATGACACAGAAATATTTCTATGCAACATGAATTAGGGACTATTACCTAGGATTATTACCATAACAAGAAGAACAAACAAAAGCACGAAGTTTAGATGGGTTGATGAATGACATATTGATCCACTTAATTAAAAACTATTATACTTCAACCACTATTTTGCCAGTAGATGGTAACAATCTATAATTTTAAACTCAGTTATATACTAAACTTAACGGCAAACGTTTTGCACCACCAAAAATTATGCTCATTTTAGGGATAAACTATTTTTTTTATTATTTTAGATTTTTCGTTGGTATTTACACTGTTGGACAAAGGTTTACTCAAACTTCTTTTTTGAGCTTAAACTGAGCTGAAGAAAAGAAATGTTTTTCTTATGTTAAGTTTGAGACACCCTCTAGGGAGGACAAGATACAGAAGTGGGTATACATCAAAATCGTGTTGTAGTATTATAGTCCAGAAAGCCACTGCGCATCTGCTAGGAAAAATATTCTAATTCGGATTTTTTGCACAATCTTACTCAAAAAGGACTCGTTTTAACAAATTTGCATGTTGCCAGGACCAAAAGGTGGTCAAAAATTTTTTAAACGCTTTTTTTTGTTTTTTCCTAAAATATTTTTTTTTGCATGGAAAAAAGTTTTTTTAGGTTTTTTGGATCATTTTTGGACCAAACAGAAAAGGTCTTTAGTGACTTTTCTCAACAAATGATAGGTTTTGACATATAAGCTATTAAAAATTGAAAAATTGCGAAATCGGCCATTTTTAACCCTCAAAAACTATGTGAAAAACTGAAAATTTGAATGTTGCCAAGGTAGGTAGATATTCTTTAAACATCGATTGATGAAATCCCGAAGAGTTTTTTGCAATACAATTTTCAAAACTCCTTTGTTTTTTAATTGCTAATCAAGCGTGCGCAACACTATTTTCCACCGACAGTATGGTGCAAATGAAAGGAATAAATTCGTTATTTCGTAAACCGGCGACTTTAGGGAAAAATCCCGAAACAGGTCGATTTTTATTTTTAAGTTATGATATTGTGGCATATATGGTATACTAGTGACGTCGTCCCTCTGGGCGTGATGACGTAATCGATGATTTTTTTAAATGAGAATAGGGGTCGTGTGGTAGCTAATTTGAAATGCTCTTCAATTCTATATTCAGTAATGTAAACATTTACATAATTATTCATACAGGGTGTGCTTCTACTTCTTTTTTTGTCAAATAATTTAATTTAATAAAACAATTTTGGACACCCTGTATAAATAATTATGTAAATGTTTTTATTACTGAATAGATAATTGAAGAACCTTTCAAATGAGCTAGCACACGGCCCCTATTCTCATTTAAAAAAATCATCGATTACGTCATCACGTCCAGATGGATGACGTCACTAGTATAACATATATGCCACGATATCATAACTTAAAAATAAAAATCGACCTGTTTCGGGATTTTTCCTTAAAGTCGCCGGTTTACGAAATAACGAATTTATTTCTTTCATTTGCACCATACTGTCAGTGGAAAATAGGGTCGTGCACGCTTGATTAGCAATTAAAAAACAAAGGAGTTTTGAATATTGTATTGCAAAAAAATCTTCTGGATTTCATCAATCGATGTTTAAAGAATATCTACCTGCCTTGGTAACATTAAAATTTTCAGTTTTTCACACAGTTTTTGAGGGTTAAAAATGGCCGATTTCGCAATTTTTCAATTTTTAATCGCTTATATGTCAAAAACTATCATTTTTAGAGAAAAGTCACTAAAGACCTTTTTTGTTTGGAATGACCCAAAAAATCTAAAAAAACTTTTTTCCATGCAAAAAAAATAATTTTAGGAAAAAAACAAAAAAAAACGTTTTAAAAATTTTTGACCATCTTTTGGTCCTGGCAACACGCAAATTTGTTAAAAGGAGTCCTTTTAGAGTAAGATTGTGCAAAAAATCCGAATTAGAATATTTTTCCTAGCGGATGCGCAGTGGCTTTCTGGACTATTATGCTTTCTAAACAATTAATTTTTTGAATTTCCCTGATATCTTTAAAACAAAGAAAATGGGCGGTTTCATTCTTTAACATGTGTTTTAACTGAAACAATACTATATTAAAAATAAAAAATAACAACAATTAACAAAACTTTAAAAACAGAAAGATGTATAATGTAAAAAGTTCTAATCGACACTTATTGGGACCGTGCAAGTCTGGAAAAGCGACACCTGGTTTCATAGCTCGGCAACACTTTTAGCACTTTTAATTATATTGGCCACTCATATTGGTCCTGGTTACTGGAAAATTGTCAAGACCATAGCCCAAAAAAATTAAAAGAAGAAAAAGTAATATTAAGGTTATGTTATTAAAATGTTGTTCTGAAGCTATTTCCTTGTGGCATTTTTATGACTAACTATTTAGATGGGAAATAAGCCACAATTAAATTGAAAAAATAATATTTTAATAATTCTTCTTCTTTAAGTACCGTGCCCAAATTTTTAGGCGTGGGTAGCTTCCATAACAATTTGCCGATATCGTTCTCGATCTTGTGCGGCATGTAACAATTGATCTGCTGATAAGCCAGTCCATTGACGAAGCTTTCGGAGCCATGAATATTTCTTCCGACCAATTCCTTTTTTTCCGTCGATCTTTCCATTGAGTATTAGCTGCAGTATCCTGTATCTGCTACCTCTCATTATATGCCCCAGATATTCAAGTTTTCTCTTTTTTATCATCTTGGTTAAATCACCTTCGCCTTGACCTACTCTGTTTAAGACTCTGTTTGAAATGCGTTGAACCCAAGATATTCTGAGCATTCTACGATACGACCACATCTCAAAGGCTTCTAATTTGTTTATCATGTTAACCTTCATTACCCTTCATGTTATCTTTCATTTTAATAATAATCAGTAGTATTTTGTATATTGACAACGAAACCCGATTTGGGCTTCGAAACGTCAATAAAATTATTTTTTCAATTTAATTGTGGCTTATTTCCCATCTAAATAGTTAATCATGTTATTAAAAGATAAACAATTGTATGTAGTAAATAAAATTAATTATTAAAATGCACTACTACAAGCAAAATACAATTAATAGTTGAATATACTTTTATATAATAATTGCATATCATATCAATATTGTGGATCAACATATAATTTTTCTTCTTCATTGACAGTAGATATGGAATATACGTCAATTTGACAATTTCAATTGACAATGAATTATTTAAGAAAGTTGCCATATTTCTCCGCTATTCGCGCACGATCGTTTCTCGTATCCCCTCCAAGTACTTGCACACGGCGAATACTCATAAGAGTTTTTTGTCGACTAGGTAAGTGGTATTCACAGCGCAACGTAAAAGAGACGAGATTGTTTAATGGAGGCTCTGTGATGTTTAGGGGTGGAATTTCCTTGACAGCAAGGTGTCTTTACGTGGAGACTCTTTAAATAGCGAAAGATACATTACAGAGATTTTCTTATATAGGAAATAATTTCATTTTAATGCATGACAAGGCTGGCTCACGTAACCGTATCGTTACTCAATATTTTAGTGAGGTAAATATTCAGATATTGAATTGGCCCCCTCACAGTCACGACATGAATCCTATTGATCACTTATGAGAACTTGCAATATTAGTTTACGTTGTTTCTTTCTGTTTTTAAAGCAGCGTTACCTGTTGTTTGTTATTGTTAATTTAGTATTCTTCCAGTTAAAACACATGTTACAAAAGTAAAACCATCTATTTTATTTGTTTTTAAAGATACCAGGGAAGTTAAAAAACAAAATGTTCTCAAAACATGATACTGCAACATGATTTCGATATACCTGTTCCTCACTATAGGGTGTCTCAAACTTAACATAAGAAAAACATTTCTTTTCTTCCACCCGGTATAAGCACAAAAAAGAAGCTTGAGAAACAATTTGCCCAGCAAAAAAACACTAGCAGAATCCGTTGAGCAAAACGAGCATAATTCTTGGAGGGGCAAGAGTTTATACACCGGTATTATCTATAGATTGGAATATTGCTGATTCAAACAGATATTCAATTCAAACTTTCTAAATTCTTAGATATCTCATCCCAATTATCTTACAATATGATTATTAATAGTTAGTAAATGTCACACTTACGATGCCAAAAAAGTCATCAATTTATGAGAATCGACATTAGACCTAATCGGTGGTGATGTGATGAAATTGAGGTTAGCTTTGCCGGTGACCGCAAAAGCTGACACCGCCACTTCTCCGAACGCTCTCAGATTACCCTCGGAGATGTGATTTTGCAAAATATCTGCGGATTTGTCGGTAGTGACGTGAAGCACGTAAAGTGGGGCGTTCACCTATAGACGTTTTAAAAGTATTGTTAGGTCGGCTGTACACGGACTGCTTCAAACAGTTGAGATCGACTGCTTGAAGCAGCGACTGCGCGGTGAACTAAAATCTATTATGGCAGTCAATGAGGGTATTTGGTTCCGAATTATATTCCTACTACATCGATTTACACAGTAAGTAGGGAATAGCTCTAGAAACAAAGTCTACCCTACTATGGCGCTTCTTTCTTGGAGGCGGTTCCCACCCCTTCAAAGGGTGAAATATTTTTTGGTCAAAATAACCACGGAAGTGGCTAAAGAACCAAATTCTAAGCAAAAACTGCTCTTTATTTTTTTTAACTTAATACTTTTTGAGTTATTCGTGGTTGAAAATTGGCCATTTTCATTGAAAAATGACACCTTTTCGGACGGTTTTTTGCGAATACCTTAAAAACTATGCATCTAACTAAAAAAACTATATAAAACATTTTTGTAGCTTATAAAAAAAACAAAGGGATACGTTCCTTCATAAATCTTTTAGTCATAATACAAAAAGAGATATGGTAGGTGAAAAGAGTTTGTTTTTTTTTTTGGTGCAAGCTCAAATCGGTGTATTCAACTTGAAATAACAGAGAAACGGTCGATTTTAGGTGTATAATGCTACCAATATTTTTTGTAGTGCTTGAAAAGATCTTTAAAATTAGTACATTGAAATTAAGCGAGATATGCTGCAAAAAAAATTGATGACTAATGTATTTTAAGAAAAAATGAGAAGTATATTTAACACCTCATCAATCAGAATTTAAATGTATCGTTTTCCTTCTACAATACCTTTTATTATAGTGTTATTTCTGGGTTCAAAAAGTTGGACGGGTTTAAAATAAATGGTTTTTGAAAAAAAAAGATCAAATTATAGAGCGCATTTTTAAATTTTCTTAAAAATCTTCCTTTTTCTCCATGTAACTCGAAAGTGATAAGAAAAAAAGATACGGTACAAAAATGTAGGGTTTTTTTAGATAAAAATTTTGTTTTTGTTTATTACTGTATCTCTCATTATTTTCAAGTTACATGGAGAAAAAGGAAGATTTTTTAAGAAAATTTAAAAATGCGCTCTATAATTTGATCTTATTTTTTTCAAAAATCATTAATGTGTAACCCGTCCAACTTTTTGAACATAGAAATAACACTATAATAAAAGATATTGTAAAAGGAAAACGATGCATTTAAATTCTGATGGATGAGGTGTTAAATATACTTCTCATTTTTTCTTAAAATACAGTTGTCATCAATTTTTTTTGCAGCATATCTCGCTTAATTTCAATGTAATCAATATTTAATATTGCTCATTTTAAAGATCTTTTCAAGGACTACAAAAGGTATTTTTAGCATTATACACCTAAAATGACCATTTCTCTGTTACTTCAAGTTGAATACACCGATTTGAGCATACACAAAAAAAAAAACAAACTCTTTTCACCTACCATATCTCTTTTTGTATTATAACTATAAGATTTATGAAGGAAAGAATCTCTGTGTTTTTTTTATAAGCTACAAAAATGTTTTATATAGTTTTTTTTTAGTTAGATCCATAGTTTTTAAAGGTATTCGCAAAAAACCGTTCGAAAAGATGTTATGTTCCAACGAAAATGGTCAATTTTCAACCACGAAAAACTAAAAAAGTATTGAATTTTCAAAAAAAAAAAAATCATAGAACAGTTTTTCCTTAGAATTAGGTTCTCTAGCCACTTTCGTGGTTATTTTAACCACAAAATTTTTCACCCCCGATAAATGAACCGCCCCCAAGATAAAAAGCGCCATAGTATATAGGGTAGACTTTGAATTAGGAGATAAGTCGAGACTATTCACAAAATTTCATTAAAATCCATGCAGTAGGATAGAATTCGGAGGTTATATCCTGTTCTTGCTCTCATTGACTGGCGTATATTTTCTGCCATATACTCGTACATGGCAGCTCGAGCAGGCACGACCAAGATTCATAGATAGGTAGGTTGCCTCGTAACTATGTGGGCGGAAGCGAGGGTGCCGGAATGCCTACGTCACCCATACGACAGAAATCGAATTTGACAGGTGTTTGTGGTTGCATTTCCGTACATTTTTGTGGAAATTTCTTATAATATCGTTTATTTGGTTAATGTTTGTTGAGTTTTAAAGTGTATAAGGACAATACAGTCGAACCCGCTTATTGGAATAGCCTTCGTGCCAAGAAAAAGTATTCCTATAACCGGGATATTCTAATAACCGATCATTCGGGGCCTCAAATTTCTATTCCTTAAAGCGGGATATTCCTATAAGAGGTATTCTAATAAGCGGGTTTGACTGTATTAACACACTATAAATACTTATTTGGATACTATACAAACACAATAAAGTGTGTTTTCGTAGCCGATATAAAGGTTAGTCTAACAATTGTAATATGTAGTTTTGAATGTTATAATAATGAAATATTTTTTAGATGAGTGGCGGTAACATTTGTAGCATAGCTATAGCAACTTCAAAATTCCTGAACCAGATGGAAACAAAATAATACTGTTTACATTTCTCAAAGACCCTAACATTATCAAACAATGGGTAATAAAATGTTGCCTTAAAGATAAATGGGCCTCTAAACATAAGAAAATATGTAGCAAACAGTTCCTCGTGTCTGATTATGTTAATGTTATGTTATGTGCTTTTTGTGTTTTAATCTAATAATAAATTATTTACATATATTATTAGTTCTTTTGTTCTTGCATACCACTAGAAATGATAAAAATGTTTCACAATAAAACACTGAAAACTTTTGTTTTCTATACTTCCAGAAAATTTATTACTTACAACTATGTGACTACAGCTGTTTCGGCAGAGTGCCTTTCTCAAGTGATATAATTTACAATGAGTTTGCCTTTTTAAGTCTCTAACTGAAGAGGTTGATGAGTGGGGAGCTGTTTGTCTCGAGTTGGTCATTCAGAATTATATCTGTATTTTTCAATTTATTAATTTCCATAGATTCTAAAAAAGATAGCTTAAGGCCTTTATTTTGGATATGCAGAATTTGAAACTCTTCATTGAAAGAATGATTATGATCTAGAATGTGAAGTGCGTATGTAGAAGTGTCTGTTTTTCTATTGTTAAAAGCCCTTTTGTGTTCTGCTATCCGTTTGTCAAAAGTTCTGCCAGTTTGACCGATGTACGTTTTCGGACAGTCACCACAAGTTAGTTTGTACACACCACTCTGTACTTGCTTTCTCTTTCGGCTTTTATTGTTCTTAATATATTTGCTTAAGTTGTTGTTAGTTCTGAAAGCTGGTATTATTCCTTTCTTTTTTATGTATTTTTGTTGTTATCTTGCCAGTATATGTGAGTGAGCAGTAGGTACTGGGTTTTTTCTGTGGTGGTGAATACACTAATTTAAGGGCTTTTTTATGGAGTTTTTGATTTAAAATTTTGTTAACTGTTTGTTCGTTATAGCCGTTGTTTACTGCTATTTGTTTAATGATGTTTAGTTCTATCTCGAAGAGATAGAGATAGATCTATAGATAGAGATAGATCTTTATAGATAATAGAAATAATAGACAATAGAAAAACAGACACTTCTACATACGCACTTCACCTTCTAGATCATAATCATTCTTTCAATGAAGAGTTTCAAATTCTGCATGTCCAAAATAAAGGCCTTAAGCTATCTTTTTTAGAATCTATGGAAATTAATAAACTGAAACATACAGATATAATTCTGAATGACCAACTCGAGACAAACAGCTCCCCACTCCTCAACCTCTTCAGTTAGAGACTTAAAAAGGCAAACTCATTGTAAATTATATCACTTAAGAAAGGCACTCTGCCGAAACAGCTGTAGTCACATAGTTGTAAATAATAAATTTTGTGGAAGTATAGAAAACAAAAGTTTTCAATGTTTTATTGTGAGATAAAATGAACTTCCATCAAGTAACGGTCGAATCCATCAATTATGATAAAAATGTTGTACATTCCAGGAAAAACATAATAAGTAAGTACCTACATATTAGTATTTTTGCTTTTCAACTCTTTCTACTATTTTTTTTTTTGGTTTATTGTGCGAATTGAACTGTTTCCTCCATTTAAAACACACAATAAGAGTTAAATCTTCTTCAAATCAATTATATTTTTTTGTCAGCACACTATTGATCTGTAGGGAAAATTGATATAATTACCAATACCTATAAGAACCACTTAATATACATAATATAGCCAAGAAAATCCCAAAATATATTGTCAAATCTAAATTTTTGTACCTTTTATTAGCATTGAAACTTATGAACAATTTTAAAATTGTCTTATGGATGACGTATTCCCGCCTTTAAAAAGCGAGCATTTGATTGGTCTAAAGTTACCTGGCAACCTGTCATATCTATGAATCTTGAGTCACGACCACTTCAAGCTGTCAACAGCACGATGAAATTCCATCTAGACAAGGCGAAAACGGCGGGTTCGTTGGGAAAAATATTCCCATGAGATTTTTTTGCATAATTACATTCGTGAGACATCCCAAAATAAGGTTCAAAAAGTCGCCCACGTGAAAAGTGGGCCAAATTTTTTTTAAATATTTTTTTAATCAAATTGCAAAAATCAATATTTTTGGCCAGGACAATTTTTTTGTAGGTTTTTTGGACCATTCTGGATAAAAAAGGTCTCTTATAATTTTTCTCTAAAGTTGATCGTTTTCGAGTTATAAGCAATTTAAAATTGAAAAAACCGAAAAATGGCGATTTTCAAGGCTTAATAACTCGGTTAAAAGTTATTATTATGAAAGTCAGAAAGTGACTAAATCAAAGTTTAATGCCCCCCCTACAAGATCCCGAAGAAATTTTTGTCATAATTTTATTACTAAGCTGTTATTTTTAAGTAATAATATTGAGCGCCATGCACGTGGTAGGCGGCCGTAAATGTGAGTGCAAGTAAGATGCACAATTGGACTGCCGGAGTGGCATCTCTCTCGCACTCAGCGTTTACGGCCGGCTACCACGTGCATGGCGCTCAATATTATTACTTAAAAATAACAGCTTAGTAATAAAATAATGACAAAAATTTCTTCGGGATCTTTTAGGGGGGGGGGGGGGCATTAAACTTTGATTTAGTCACTTTCTGACTTTCATAATAATAACTTTTAACCGAGTTATTAAGCCTTGAAAATCGCCATTTTTCGTTTTTTTCGAAAACGATCAACTTTAGAGAAAAATTATGAGACCTTTTTTATCCAGAATGGTCCAAAAAACCTACAAAAAAATTGTCCGGGCCAAAAATATTGATTTTTACAATTTGATTAAAAAAAATTGTTAAAAAAATTTGGCCCACTTTTCACGTGGGCGACTTCTTGAACCTTATTCTGGGATGTCTCACGAATGTAATTATGCAAAAAAATCTCATGGGGATATTTTTCCCAACAAACCCGCCGTTTTGGCCTTGTCTAATCCTGCTGTCGACAGCTCGAGAGCGGTTGCAAGGCGACAAGCGACAACTTAGGTAATCAACAATCAATCGCTGCAGATGTCAACGACAACCGCTCGAGCTGTCCGTGTATGTCGCTCAGTAGTAATCTGTCTCAGCAGTCCATGTACAGCCGCCCTTAGGATTATTGTACGATTCTAAAGACTGACAAATACAAAATGCTAATGTTAAAACTACAAAATTATCCATATTCAGAATATCGGTATTCTTTGAAAAGTAATAAACGTGAACGGTGTTGTTTATAAAGTATTAAATAAAACTGTTATTTTCAAAATTTTTATAATATTGTGTTATGATCTATAACATAAATGAATGAAGTCGTGTTGAACCAAAGCAATTTTAAGCTTTAACGTTTTGAATGAATGGTGCATTTAAGGATAAAGGCGCAACATGTCGCCTGTCAAAATTTTCAATGTGTTTTAAATGTATTCATTTTTTTCGAATCCTGAGAAAACCAATAAGTATTTTTGAAAAATTTAAAAGCAGAATGAAAGATTACGGTATTACCGAGGGCCGAAAGTCCCTCAGAATAAATAAAAAGTTTCTTTTGAATGAAATATTTGCATTTAAAAATCACACTAAATTTTCTCTTTTATTTTTACCCCTATAACTTATTAAAATAAACATTATAGAAGTTTTCAGGGACTTTCGGCCCTCAGTAATAATGTAATCTTTCATTCTGCGTTTAGATTTTTCAAAAATAATTAATTTTCTCAGGATTGTGACATGTATCTTGTCAGGCCCTATAGCTTCTTCAAATACCTATTATCCGAATAAAAAACTTGTTTAACGGCCTAAAATTGATTATAAAAACACTCTATAACGTCTTCATACATATTTACTACAGTTTTATAAAATACTTTTCATATATTGTGAAAAAATTCAGTTTAACCAACAGATGGGTTAAATTGTTTTTATTTTTATCAAACTAACTGAAATATTCTGGATCAATAACTTTGCATGTGTATGTCACACTTTGCAGTGAACTAGGTAAATCATTCCGCATACAGGCTACAGTTGAACAACTACTTAAATTTTAAATCATGCAACACCATAAGAAGTTTTCAAACGGTGCATCGTCCTAGAAAGCACATGCAACATAGACATTAACAATGTAGTTTAGGGCATTAATTACAATTTGTTATATTGGTAATGCAAAAATAAATGGCTCAATTTAAAAATAGCAATAGAGGTCAAAAATAGCAATCAGATGCAGATGGAATAAACAAAATATTACTCATACCATCCGTTAACTGATGGAGATATTGGACAATTAGAGTATTACATTTAAATATGGACAAATACACTGATCAATTGAGAATTTTAGAAAAAATCTCAAACACTGAAATAGTTCTTAGATGATACAAATTTAGAGACGATTATTCTTTGTTAAATCTTCTTTTACATTTTCTAAGGTTTTTGTATTTTTAAATATTTTTCTTAATGTTACCTTATCTTTAACTTTTGTTTCCATGATTCTTATTAGCTTTTGTATGTCTTTTCCCCCTGCTTCCTACATAATATATTGGGTCTGGCATTTGTCTTTGCTAGCTGGAATCAAATCCATTATCTCTTTAATGTTATTGTTCTCTTGAATGTGTTAAGTTTTTGTCTTTTCCTTTCTGTTAAAGTCTCACTCAACACATCTGTGCATTTTTTCTGCGCTGCTACAGATAAGAAAAATATTGCCATGAGGATCGCCAACATTCGTCACGGATAGGAACATCAAGAAGAAGCCTTTCCTAAGATATGATATCACTGCCTGTTATGATATTATGCAATACCGTTATATTTGTTCTGATAGCTTCTTCGATGTTTATCGCTTAATCCACTTCGTTCAGATTTTCTTTCATTAATACTCATCCAGATAAATTTCTTATGAAGTTTGAGATTTTTTGTCCAAGTTTGTCACTACGCTTAGGTTTTTTTTTTCAGTAGCGTTTAATCGATTAATGTGTATACCCTCTATAATTTCTTCCACCTTAATTAAAATTTACATTTTGAATTCTTCCTCATTTCTTTACCCAGTAAAAACAGAATATTACTAAAAATAGGAAAATTTTATTGGGCATATCTAAAAGTTGAATGGTTTATATTATTTATATACAGTGCGTGTCAGAGAAAACGGGCGGCCCACAAAATTGGTAATTTTTGATGTCTCGAATTTCCTAAACCTGTTGTCCGATTTAAGTGATTTTTTAATATGTTATAGCCTTATTCTTTAACAATATCGGTATAATAATATTGTTGCTAAACAGGTAAATTTTCATTGTATACCTGGTGAACCAATCAAACTGTGTATTTTTTCCCAAAGTTCGCAACACGCTGTGGAATATTCTAGCGTTTATAAAATACTGAAATAAACCCAACTATAGCTTCAGGTTTTCTGAACAGTACTTTTTTGATTCATTCGCTTAAGTTGGATAATAAAAAAGTTAGGTACTTTAACAACTAGCCATGTTCTTCATCAATATAGAGTGTTTCTAATAAGTAATTCTGTATAAAAAATATGACCGTTTGTTTTATAAACATATGTCCGCAAATGCTTCGTTTCCGAGATACGAGATGTTGAATTTTTTCTTACAAAATGACGATTTATTTATTGCTCTAAAACCGACTGAGATATGCAAATGAAATTTGGTAGGCTTTAAGAGATAGTTATTGCGAGAATATAAAAATCGAGAATATAAAATTCTTAATTGCATGTCAAAAATGCGCAATAACTATTTCTTAAAACCTACCAAATTGCATTTGCATATCTCAACCGGTTTTAGAGCAATAAATAAATCGTCAGTTTGTAAGAAAAAATTCAATATCCCGTATCTTGGAAACGAAGCATTTGCGGACGTATGTTTATAAAGAAAACGGTCATTATTTTTTCATGCGGAATTACCTATTAAAGTTTGTCGTACTTGTTTAGAAACACTCTGTATTGATGAAGAACAAGGCTAGCTGTTAAAGTACCAACTTTTTTATTATCCAACATAAGCGAACGAATCAAAAAACATAATGTTAACGTTAACGTGAGGCTACAGTTGAGTTTAAATTTCAGTATTTTATAAATGCTAAAATATTCCACAGGATGTGGTGAATTTTGAGAAAAAAGAACACAGTTTGATTGGTACACCCGTTATACAATAAAAATTTACATCTTTAGCAACAATATTATTACAGCGATATTGTTAAAGAATATTAACTATACCATATTAAAAAAATCACTTAAATGGGACAACAGGTTTAGGAAATTCGAGACATCAAAAATGACCAATTTTGTGGGCCGCCCGTTTTCTCCGACGCGCAGTGTATTTTGGATTTTGATATGATATAATAATACAGTATGCGCCAAAACAAAGGACACTGAAATCAGGAAGCCTGTGAAATATAATCGCGTCATATGAAAGAAGTGACAATAGTTGTCATGGTATTTTTAAACATTGTTTATTCTAACAAACTGTCAAAAAAAGATTCGATACAACGCAAGAAAAAAGATTTATTATTGAGTATTATTTCCGATCATACGGGAATGGACGATCAACTGGACCTAGTTTGTTAATGGTTGCCAATCAATAGGGCTT
Source organism: Diabrotica virgifera virgifera (assembly GCF_917563875.1). Taxonomy (NCBI): domain Eukaryota; kingdom Metazoa; phylum Arthropoda; class Insecta; order Coleoptera; family Chrysomelidae; genus Diabrotica; species Diabrotica virgifera. The sequence continues at coordinate 83,698,132 of NC_065445.1, read as the reverse complement.
TTCATCGATTGTCATTTGTTTCGAGCTTCTGTCATGTGTCACAAAATATTAATATATCTATGTCATACGTCTTTGGTTTGTATCATCGGTATATGCCAATAACGTATGACGTAGATATATTAATATAAATGACTGTGAATGAAAAGCCCTATTTCATTCACCTGATCTAAAAACTCTTGATGCTTACGTATGGGGTATGCTGAAACAAGCCGTTTTTACAGAAAACCCACCGGCAACTATTGATGAACTCAGTGAAAAAATTTTGACCTTTTTCAGAAGAATGCAGCAGCCTATTTTTAATAGCATGCTAAGCAATCTTGTTGAGCGTTATGAGTACTGCTTGGAACGCAATGGCGAGCACTTTGAACACATTTTGTATAGAAGCAAAACTTAAAATTCGCATTATTTGAAATGTTGTTATTTAATTTTTCATGTTTAATAAAACTTTAGTTTTTCAGTGTCGTTTGTTTTGGCGCATACTGTACTATATATAATCATGTTTTTGATCAATATAAAAAATCGTATAGAAAACATCACTAACAATAAGCTGTCATTATATATATATCCTATATAAGTGCACTGGGATACCTATATTTAATTGTATGTGAAGGTTTGAAAAGAGTACAGTTTTAAACTGTATTTCTAGTTTATACATAAACTTTAATTTGCAATTATTTGTGCATTATCTATTACCTAGCACCTAAACCAAACACAACCCAAAAATAAAAAAAAATCGATGGACAAACTTACTGTGCTAAACAATTCATTAACACCAAAGGCGTGCTGGGATCTGGTCTGAGAGGGGGACTAAGCACGTGACCCGCCGAGTGATGGAAGCATTCATGCTTGTAGTGGGTACCGTCCGTACCCAATGCTGCGACTAAGGTCTCGCCATACACTCGGGCGCCACTTCTATGAATATCTACGGCTCTAGCAGCCGATTTACTCATTACATGCACTACATATAACGGACAGTTTACCTACAAAATCGTATAGAAAAAGAAACAAAACCAAAAATAAAGATTAACTTAAAAAAATGAAATAGATAATGAAGTAGAAAGAACACAAAGTAAGAATCATTGCATATATTTTCGTAGATGCCATTTTTCGCAAAACAACACTTAATAAGGTACTACCAGCTATCTACGAGAATCATATTCAGCTCAGCAGGGTTTTATTGTTGGAAGTGTGGAGTTCCATAAACAATGGATCTACCTGTTTTATGAAATGATCCCTTGTTGATGAAATTTCACACCTCCAACAACAGCACCCCGCTGAGATGAATATTAATGAGTCTCTTAGATACCTGGTATGGGTATACTATAAGTAATTCAACTTTTATCGGAGTGACACCTTTATAGCTCACACTTTATGTCAAGAAAATTAAACTAGAAATATTATAGGCGGGCGGTTTTTGACGAAAAATATCAATTTCATACACACAAGCTGAAATTTGTTTTAATCAATAGATTACAATGCCAGTATTAGCCCGGGAGGTCGTGTCAAATTTGACCGGAGCATTTTAGCATGGCTGTTTTTTATTTAGTTTGGTGTTCCAAAGCTTATTAACAAATGATGTGTCAGCTGGCCCAAAAACCGGGGCTTTTAGGCAAGAAAAGATAAAATTTGAAAGTAGATGGAAAAACAGTGGGTACACCAAACCGCAAAAAACGAGGAAGACTGAGACAAAGCTGACACATCATTGTGTAGTGTTTTATATACATCATGTAGTGTTTTATATACTTTTTTTTTTTAAATTATGTGTTCTTGTTGTGTCTATGCCATACGATAAATAAAATAAAAAAAAAATAAGACACATCATTTGTTAATAAGCTTTGGAACACCTAACTAAATAAAAAAACAGCCATGCTAAAATGCTCCGGTCAAATCTGACACTACCTCTCGGGCTATATATGCTATGTTAAACAGTTTACCGAAAATTTTCCATGGCAACTTATTTATTTATAACATTATAAAAACCTTTTTAAAATATTTTAAAACAAAGTATAACAAAATTGCTTTTTTCGCTTCGAACCCACTTCTTTATGGGCTGGATAGCTTGGGCGGTAGGATGTCTGACTTCCAGGCAGGTAGGCCAGGCATCGAATACCACCGCTAGCGAGAACATCTAGACATTTTTAAAAATGTCTATAGGCCCCAGTGCGACTCAGAATGACTAAAATGAGTACCTTGGGTAAAACTAGGGGTAATAATAGGCATTTGGAGCGTAGCACAGGCCCTCTTACCTTCCTTGTATACCGCAGGTTCTAATAATCCCAACGCCGCGTTAGCGGTATAAAACGGGAGACTATTATTATTACCCACGTTTTTTAATAATATAAGGATAATATGGAATACAAGAAATCGTTGAAATACAGCAAACCGGCATATTTATGTTTCGTGGACCTTAAGAAAGCATTTGACAAATTAAAGGACGTTATCCATTTGTTATGCTCAAGAGAGATACCTCTAGGAATAATTAAAACGATCGAACACATCTACCAGAACAACACAATAAAAGTAAAAGTGGAAGATGAACTAACTGACCCAATTGAAGCCGGCAATGGAATAAGACAGGGGGATTCCTTGAGTCCTTTATTGTTCAACCTGATTATGGACGAAATAATAAAAAAAGTAAGAACTAAAAAAGGATACCAAATAGGGGAAAAACAATTTAAAATATTCTGCTATGCAGATGATGCAATACCAATATCTCAAAGTGAAGATGATTTACAACGTATGCTGCACCCATTTAACATAACGGCCAGAAAATTTAACATGTTAATTTCCCCAAAAAAGACATAATGCATGGTTATAACATCAAATCCAATAAGATGTAAATTGGAGCTGGAAGGTCAGATAATAGAACAAGTGATGGAGTTTAAATATCTAGGCATCACACTATCTCGCTACGGAAGGCTCGAAACAGAAGTGGAAGATCAAGTGAATAGAGCAAACAGAGCCGCAGGTTGCCTGAATGACACAATATGGAGAAATAAAAATATCGGAAAAGAAATGAGAATTTACAAAACAGTCATCAGACCAATAATGACATACGCGGCAGAAACACGACCCGACACAGAGAGTACAAAAATATTGCTCGAAACAGCGGAGATGAAAGCCCTTCGAAAAAAATCGATGGCAAGACTCTATGGACAGAGCTGGAAGTACAGATATACGACGGAGATGCAAGCTGGATAACATTAATAACTGGGTAAGAAACGGAAGAATAGAATGGAATGACCACATAAGCCGAATGGCAACAAATAGAGTAGTAAAGACAGCGAAAGAAGGTTCCCCAATAGGAAGACGATCAGTGGGAAGACCACGAAAACGATGGAACGCCAACTTATTAGAGACACATTGAAAAAACAGACAGAGTCATGTCTATATAAATGAAGAAGTTTTTTAATAATTTGGGTTATTTTAAGACGAAAGTTATTCTTGTGATTTTGCAATTTTTTTAAAATGTAAATAAACAATTAAAAATGTCGAAAAATGTGTACCCATAGTTTACCACGGAAACCTGCTTATCCATAACAATTTTTCAACAAATAAAAAATTTCTCTTTTATTTGAAACCAATTTATTCCTTCGCTTATAGCAATAACCACATAAGCAGAATGGGAAAGACCCGTGTGATCAAAATAGCAGGAAATATATCACCAATCTGTAGAAGAAGTATCGGCCGACCGCGCAAAAGATTGAGTGACAACCTTCCATAGAGGTATCTATCCTCCAATGAACAAGCAGAATTGCTTATAAAGAGGAAGAAGAAGAAGAAGAAAAGGAGTCTAGATTGTATGCTTCGTTGAGAAATAAAGTCCAAAGCATAACAGAACTAAATGTGGATAATAACTCTTGTAATTGATGGATTCGACCTTTACTTGATGGAAGTTCATTTTATCTAACAATAAAACACTGAAAACGGTTGTTTTCTATACTTCCACAAAATTTATTATAACTATGTGACTACAGCTGTTTCGGCAGAGTGCCCTTCTCAAGTGATTTAGTTTACTATGTGTTTGCCTTTTTAAAGTCTTTAACTGAAGAGGTTGAGGAGTGGGGAGCTGTTTGTCTCGAGTTGGTCATTCAGAATTATATCTGTATTTTTTAATTGATTAATTTCCATAGATTCTAATAAAGATAGCTTAAGGCCTTTATTTTGAATAAGCAGAATTTTAAACTCTTCATTAAAAGAATGATAATGATCTAGAAGGTGAAGTGCGTATGTAGAAGTGTCTGTTTTTCTATTGTTGAAAGCCCTTTTGTGTTCTGCTATTAGTTTGTCAAAAGTTCTGTAAGTTTGACCGATGTAAGTTTTCGGACAGTCACAAGTTAGTTTGTAGACACCACTCTGTAGTTGTTTTCTCTTTCGGCTCTTATTGTTTTCTTAATATATTTGCTTAAGTTGTTATTAGTTCTGAAAGCTGATGTTAGTCCTTTCTTTTTTATGTATCTGGCTATTTTTGTTGTTATCTTGCCAGTATATGTGATAGAGGCAGAAGGTACTGGGTTCTTTCTGTGGTGGTGGATAGACTAATTTCAGGGTCTTCTTGTGGAGTTTTTGGTTTAAAATTTTGTTAATTGTTTGTTCGTTATAGCCATTGTTTACTGCTATTTGTTTAATGATGTTCAGTTCTATTTCGAAGTTATTTTTTGACATGGAAATTTCTGTCAGTCTATGTATCATGCTATGGTAGGCTGCTAATTTGTGTTGTGTAGGATGAGATGATGAATTGTGTATAGTTGTGTCAGTATGGGTAGGTTTATGATATACGGAGAACTCATGTTTGTTGTGTAGTCTGGTAATTGTTACATCTAGAAAGTTTATGGACTTATTATGTTCTGTTTCTATTGTAAACTCAATATTACTATGAAGTGGATTAAAATGTACGATAGAAATTGATCAAGTTGCCTGTTAGTTCCTGTAAAGCATTGACCAATTTATATCATACATTAATTCACTTCATAGTAATATGATTATGGACTTATTATGTTCTGTTTCTATTGTAAACTCAATATTCTGCTTCTATAAGCTGTCAGAACTAACAACAACTTAAGCAAATATATTAAGAACAATAAGAGTCGAAAGAGAAAACAACTACAGAGTGGTGTCTACAAACTAACTTGTGGTGACTGTCCGAAAACTTACATCGGTCAAACTGGCAGAACCTTTGACAAACGGATAGCAGAACACAAAAGGGCTTTTAACAATAGAAAAACAGACACTTCTACATAAGCACTTCACCTTCTAGATCATAATCATTCTTTTAATTAAGAGTTTCAAATTCTGCAGATTCAAAATAAAAGCTTTAAGCTATCTTTATTAGAATCTATGGAAATTAATAAATTAAATAATACAGATATAATTCTGAATGACCAACTCGAGGCAAACAGCTCCCCACTCCTCAACCTCTTCAGTTAAAGACTTTAAAAAGGCAAACACATAGTAAACTAAATCACTCGAGAAAGACACTCTGACGAAACAGCTGTAGTCACATAGTTATAATAAATTTTGTAGAAGTATAGAAAACAAACGTTTTCAGTGTTTTATTGTTAAATAACTATTGTGACCCATGTAAAACAGTAGTTAATACAATAAAAAGTGAATTCCAATTAAATTAAAACCAAAAGTTATAAGAAAGAAGGATTGACTGTAAGGGGTAGGTACTCAACAAAAAAAAATGAGTAACATATGTATTGTATGAACTACGTGTGAAATGGAGGAAATCGTTGAAATTATGGAATTATTTGTAAGCTACTCTGAGATTAAAACAAGACATGATAGCCTACTATCTCCGATACAGATGGAAATAATAATTGAATGCTATTTGTTAAATTTAATAGATTCGAGAAAGCATAAATCGTGGCTTCAAAAGGATTTTTACTAATACATTAGAATATGCAATAGTTCTTATTCTGCGTTAGAGGTACATATAAAAACGACCGATTACTAAATTAAAAATTGTCTAAATGTAATTGTCTACAATCTGAAAAAATAATATTGTACTAGTCCAGTATAGTTTAGATTATTTTTACAGTATAATAATGAAATAAAAAAATGCCTTAATGTCAACAATTCACGTATTATATACATATACATAAAGAACTGAATGTCTTAGGTGGGATCCACAAATTTTTTCTTTTGGTCATTTGTTGCTTCCATATTAATTTAACAGTGTTCCGCGAAATCCCCGAAATGTTTCTCCCATTATCAGTTCCTTTTCTTTATCAAAACACACTGTCACTGGTACTACAGCTCTAGTTAACCGTTTGTCCTTAGTCTTTTTCGACAGCCGTTCTTGTCTATTTCCAACGGGTACCAAAATAGTTCTTTTACTATTAACTATTCAGTTAATTTTTTTGAGTTATTAAGAATTATCGTCGTTCACTTACATTTCGTTTAAGTTACTATGTTGGTGAAATACCTAGTTATATGCAGTAACAATTATTCAATAATTATCGTTTGTTTCGTCAACATTTACTTTGCAGATTAACCGATTATTTTTTTATTCTTATTTTTGTTGTTGACTGTCCTACACTGCATTTGTATACATTGTGTAAATATTGAGATTTTATTGAGTTTTTTAATAAATGTTTTATTCAAGTGTACGATGTCTCTTTTTATTTGATTCTATTTACAGCTCAAGACTGGAACATTTATGTTTTGTCGCAGTAGTGTTACTTATTTCTTTGTTGTAGCGTTATGTATCGTTAATTGTTCCTTTGAGAATTTAGTGGTCAAAATTCCTGGCGCCCTGTCTTTTTGTTTTGTGTATTCAGTATTTCCGTTTTCTTTGAGTCCATGTGTCAAACTATCAGTTAATGTTATCTATCCATCTTTTGTCTATTGTCGTTTCATTAGCCTTATTCGCATATCATTATTTGTTCATTTAACATCTTTTATTACAACTGAAGCCCAACCCAAAGAACCACGCCCACATCTCTTCCGACTGAGCAACGCACGTGGCCTTCGTATCGTCAATGTAGGCGATTGGACCTCTCCATCTTCGGTCATTCCTTATTCCATCTAAGGATAATATCGTCCTGATCCTTCTGGTTCAGCCTTCATGTCCTCTTGTCCATCCGATCGTTATAACATATCTTATAGGTATTAGATATTCTTAATCTCTAAATATATTCGTGAAGTAAAATTAAAATTTTCGAATTTGTTGTTTGTTCACTTGGATTTTTCCAAACACATTAATGCCTTAAATAAAATGCTTAAAATGTTTCATTAAAAATTACAGTGCCAAGCAAAAGTGCAAAAAAATTAAAGCATTTTAATAAGTTTAAAGCGTCAAAACAGAAAATATGTGAAAAGTGTTTTAATTCGACAGTTAATTGGTATAGGTAACTCGTCAAATTCTTTGAAATAAAACACTCCGTGGATGACAATAAAGAAAATCTAAGCTTTGGTAACATCACAATTGTGTAAAAATACCTGGTTAGTATCTGTGTTAAGCTGTAACATAGAGAGTATTAGACACTCAGGTTTATATATTGGTAATAGATTCAAAGTCTAAACAGTATTAATCGATTTATTCAAAAAGTAGTTTAAATATTAACCCAGTCGATGCCCATTGAAGAGGATGAAACTCGGTTAGGAGCCATTCTGTTGAACGGCACCTGACTGAAGTAACCGTATCATTCTCTGGCGCGTTAACGGCAGTTAAATGGGTTAAATTGCGTAATATGTGAGGTTTGAGAAATTTTCTATAGTTTATTTAAGGTATACGAGATGAGCCATTCTCATCGGTTTTAATGCTAGGCAAATTCTCTAATTATACGTTTGCATGACATGTGTTTCTGTTACCGTTAAAACCCGATTTCAGTTAAAACCCGAATTTACTAGGAAAAACTAGTTTTAACTATGCGCCTTAGACAATTCTAGTTTTAACTAGTCAAAACTAGATTTGACTGCTAAATTCAGCTAAAAGTAAAAAATCTCGAACACATTTGATTTAGAATAGTTTTTACTAGTTCAAATTAGTTTTTACTGGAATTACTAGAGAATACCAGTTAAAATCTTTGCAAGAGACAAATAATACGATTTGGCTTGTTCGAGATAGGGTTAGCAAACTAGTGTGTGCAACTGTTGATTTTTCCTAATCGTTTTTATTGGTTGTATTACATTACTGTGTATTATTCACCGTGAGTGATAATGTTGAAGATAAGGTTGAGAGTAGAGATATAAGAACGTGGAAATAACGTTTTTTGGAAAAGATTTTACAGAAGGAACAGAGCGAGCAGAAAGAAAGTCACTACAATGTTGCGACCAGTAGCATGTATAATAAATTAATGGCCGAAGTACAAGATGCGGAATAATTGTCTGCCAAGAAAACTCCAAAACGATTTAGAGTTGTTGAAGTTGGCGAAATAAAAAAGTTGGCGTCTAGAACTGAACCCATAAAATATTATGTACCTGCTGAAGACATTTTTGACATAATTGAAGCAGCCCACATTGCTATGGGTCATGGAGGTTGAGATAGATTGAAGACTGAAACCGCCAGAAAATACGCAAATATGACAATTGATATGTTCAATAATTTTATACCAATGTATAACACCTGCTAACGGAAGAAGAGTAAAGCGAAGAATGGTCTTGTGTCGAAACCTATATTGCATTCAGAAATGAATAGTCGCTGTAAGGTAGATTTGATCGATACGCAATCACAAGAGGATCACCGCTATAAGTTTAATATGGTGTATCACCATATTAAACTTATATTTGCAGCACCATGCATTTTACATTCCAATAATGACCGTGAGTTCGTTAATGAAGTAATAAATGAGGCAATGTACTACTGGCCTGAGGCAAAATTAGTTCATGGAAAACCAAGGCACAGCAAGAGTCAAGGTTCAGTCGAGCGAGCTAACCATGTCGAGAAAATGTTAGCAGCCTGGATGCAAGACAATAACACAACAACGTGGTAAAAAGGACTGGCATTTTTTACGTTTATGATCTTATCCATTATTTTACGTTTTAGAAAAATTAGTTGCAAACAACCGCGGTAGCAAATTATTTACTGATTTTTATTTGAATCTGGAAATTACTGAAAAGTTTAGTAAAAACTAGTTTTGACTGAATTATGTTTAGTGTCAACTAGAATTAACTGAAAATATTTGATAGTTCTAGTTTTCACTAGTTAAAACTAGAATTGTCTAAAGCCCATAGTTAAAACTAGTTTTTCCTAGTCAATTCGGGTTTTAACTGAAATCGGGTTTTTACGGTAACATTTCTATTGTCTATCATACTCTAAATATCTCAACACTATCTAAAGGCGATAACATATAGCACAGTAATAGTAATAAGTAATAAAGTCTTCGTTCGACACAACAACTATCAAGTTTCCTAAAATTTTCAATATTTGTTAAATTTGAGTGTATTAAAAATGTATAGATAGACTCTTTTATGGTTTTCCTCAACGTATATTTTGCTTATTTGAAATTTTCTTTGAAATATATTGAAACATAATATAGGAAAGAAACTTAACATGTTTAATGAATAATTTATTACTTATTACCGTTTTGCATGTTTATGAATGTCTTCCCAAACCATATGTTATATTGTCTTATTTTGACTCCTCCACAGTCAACGATTCTTCGTATAGGCCAATTCTCACCCTTCATAACATTATTTATGTTTGAAGTTAATTATTTTAGTTTATGTTCTTATCGCTAGTAACCTATACTCAAAATATGTGTAATTTTTATAGGATCGTTTTTTTTTAAGATTTAAGAATATTAAATTAAATGTAACAATGTATAAAATAAAATTATAGTATAATTTGTAGTAGTGTAATTTGTATTCCTCCTGCAAGGCTCGTTGGGCTTAATAAATAAATAAATTGAACTACATAATAAATTTGAATTAAAAATACCTCACATAGCAAATACTGCAGACTTTGAATCTAAATGCCTGTATTACATCGGATCGTTTTTAAGTGTACAAAAAATAAAACTAGATGAAAGTGCTAAAATATACGAAATAAAATCAGAAACTGCCAATTAGAAAACATTTTGAATATTAATACTTAATAATTGCCAAGTTAAAAAGTAAACAAAAAGGTTGATATAATTTTTAATTTCTTATCTTAAAAAATATTTTTCTTAAATAAGTTTTATTAAACCTATTAATTGGTTTATTTTATAAAACTAGATGGCGATGAAAACAGCCTCACAAAGCGATACAATCTAACGTCTTCATTACTACTTGTATGTAGCATAGATAAGGTCCTTCTTAGTTGAATGATATACAGTCATACATATATCTCCAGTCTGCGGCACTGCTCATATCGCTAACGCATGGTCAACTCGACCCGATATTATCTATTGGATATATCTTTACTATACTCTCAGTACAATCAAGAAAATGCTATCCCTCTTTCATCGTCTTTCCCACTAAACCTACTTCCCCCAACACACAAGGTGAAGGTGTAAAGGTACCGTGCCCAGGCCTGCATGGCAGTTGTCTGTCTAAATGTAACTGTCTCAAACGGTCTCCTGAGGGAACCAGGCCGCATCTTCTTTTATTTTAGGCCTTATACATGTACAGGGAACGCTGCAGCTATGGTCAAATTACTTCTCCCGTACTCGTGGGATCAACATGGAATTATGTACCGGGTGTCCCAATAAGAAAGGCTCTCGGCCATATCTCAGGAACCGTTTATAGTAGTTTTAAGAAAAATATATTTATAACAAAAATTGCCTCGGGAAAAGCCTGGAAATTATTTTCATAATTGTAGATCCACCGCTAGAGGGCGTAATTGAATAACAAAAATTAAAAAATTAAAATTTTACAAAATTTACCTAATGAAAGGGCACTAGAAATCCAATCAACATATTCTTCATAAAATTCTGTGCGTATTTCATTCCACAAGTTATCTTTGCAAATAAGAGGTGGGGTGAGTGGGAACCTTCTTATGAAAAAATGACTGTAAGTCCGGTTCTGCTAAATCGAATTTTGCATACTTGATCTTGTTGAAAACAGCTCTTTTTCGTCAATGTAAGTGACTTATTTTCGAAATAGCCTAATAAGTAATATGCAAGCTAAGAGGCGTTATTTAATTATTTTCAGAAATCTAGTTTTCTTTGGAGAATATTAAATACAAGTATGCATTTTTAATCCTGTATTACAAAATTAGAACAAATTAGCAACATTATCTCGAGATATCTTAAGAAACGTGTAAATTTTAAACAACTGTTAATGTCGCCGGTAAACGAAGTTAAAGAAAAGTTGCTATAGAAAAAACAAATAAACATTTTCCAGATGTAAACGTATATAATTAAATAAAACAACAATAAGAAAAACAACACTATAAAATATAACAAAGAAATAAAAGCAACTACTTATTTAGTGACGACCTAAATGTTCCAATTGTTGCCCAACATTTTCGATGCAAGCATTTACTCTTTCAAGAGTAGATTGAACAGCAGTCTCAATTTCTGCTTTCGCAATGCTTTCAATGGCGTTTCGTATTCTCTAGATTCTAGATCATGTTTTCTCGAGTAGTGGGTCTAGCGGCAAAAACAAGGTCTTTAATCCGTCCCCATAAATAAAAGTCTAAAACAGTTAAATCTGTTGCAATTCAATCTACTCTTGAAAGAGTAAATGCTTGCATCGAAAATGATGGGCAACAATTTGAACATTTAGGCGGTCACTAAGACTAAGTAAGTAGTTGCTTTTATTTCTTTGTTATATTTTATAGTGTTGTTTGTCTTATTGCTGTTTTAATTAATTATATACGTTTACATCTGAAAAATGTTTATTTGTTTTTTCCATAACACACTAGTTTTCCTTAACTTCGTTTACCGGTGATAGTAACATTTATGTTTAAAATTTGCACATTTCTTAAGATATCTCGAGATAGAAAAAAGGTATCGACATGCGGTTTTCGGTATTATTTTGCTAATTTTGCAAAGAAAACTAGATTTCTGAAAATAATTAAATAACGTCTCCTAGCTTGTATATTACTTATTAGGCTATTTCGAAAATAAGACACTTACACTAACGAAAAAGAGCTGTTTTCAACAAGACCAAGTATGCAAAATTCGATTAAGCAGAACCGGACTTACAGCCATTTTTTCATAAGAAGGTTCCCACTCACCCCCACCTCTTATTTGCAGAGGTAGACTTAAACTTGTGACATCAAATATGTTCAAAATTTTATGAAGAATACGATGATTGGATTTGCAGTGCCCTTTCATTAGGTAAATTTTGTAAAATTGGATTTTTTAATTTTTGATATTCAACTACGCCCTCTAGCGGTGGAACTACAATTATGAAAATAATTTTTAGGCTTTTCCTGAGGCAACTTTTGTCTTAAATATTTTTTTCTCAAAGCTGTACTATAAACGGTTCCTGAGATATGGCCGAGAGCCATTCTTATTGGGGCACCCGGTACAAACCAAAATAATTTAACCCCAAGGGACTCGCAGGGGGACCCAAAAAACTCTAATACTTCCAGTGAGGCTGTTCGGCAGACTCTGGAAGAGAACAAACCCCTACATCGGGTACTAAAAATACTGAGGACGTCATGCAGACTCCTTTGAAAGATATCGAGAGACTTGAGGCTTCTCGGCAAAAAAATCTCGGCCACAGATGATGATTCGGAAAATGAGGAAACGGGGAATTAACACTTCAAAGTTAAGTTACCTTATTAATATGCCTCAAAATAAGGCTCTAGAGAATGCCAAGATCACACATGCTGGTAAGCAAACTGTGTCTGATAAAAGCACTCCCAAGAAGAAATTAACCAAAAAAAGCAGATCTACTGCTGCCTCTTCTGAGTTTTATGGCAACTATAAAGTTGCTCTTACTGGGATAAAGACGATAGTCATTCCCATAGAATACTCAGACATTATGTGCCTGAGAATGTCGTTGGGGCAATAAAATATGCCTAACTAAACTAATCGACGAGGCTTCTATTGAATCTCATTATGAACGTAACCGACTCATGGATGGGTACT